>NC_080764.1:34621496-34924526 GCF_020826845.1 Diceros bicornis minor | reverse complement strand
TTTTTAAAAAATTATTTTATAGTTAGGAATCTGACATCCTGGGATTCAAATGGTTTTCTTTCAGCGTTTAGGCTTCCAGTTCCCAGTTAGTAGATCTTGTCATTAGTCATCACTCCCTAGCTATTTGGTGTTCATGGAAGTCTCTAAACAGCCTCATCAAAGATGTAAAAGAGTCTGAGGGATATCATATACAAGAAACATTGTTAATGCATTTAAATTATAAAGGTTCTATATTTTTA
Source organism: Diceros bicornis minor (assembly GCF_020826845.1). NCBI lineage: Eukaryota > Metazoa > Chordata > Mammalia > Perissodactyla > Rhinocerotidae > Diceros > Diceros bicornis. The sequence goes on along the minus strand of NC_080764.1, from coordinate 34,924,287 downwards.
AATATATTTATGGTGAAAAGAAATACATTATGCCCCAAATTATCACTTTAATACAAAAACTCTTAGCAAAAAAAATATGCATTTCCATTTTCATATGCATTTGCTTTTTGGTATGCACGGGTTTTTTTAAACAAAGTTGGTCTACATACGTTTTTAATTCCTCTCTTTTAAACTAGATTTTACTATGGTACGGTCTTATAAACATCAGTATTTACAAATTTCTCACCCAAATAATACCTGAAAACTTAACTAAATTCCTCTATTATTGGGCTTTTAATTTGCGATTAAACATAAAGCTAGGCTGGATATCGAAAAGCATATGTATTTTCACAAACTTTGGAATATTTTCTTGCCATTTATTATGAATGATAGAAGTACTGATTGAAAGGTGTGAATAATTGAGGGTTGTTGATAGAGAGCAATATTTCCAAATTACTTTCCAATGTGCTATAACAATCACCATAAGTAAATCTAGGTGACTATCAGGTAAGGCCATTTCACTTATTTTATTTTCAAAATGAGAAGTTCTTCAGTAATCTAAATGGTGGGGCTGCTACATGGCACCAGCACAAATTCTAATAACGTCAAGAAGCATAAGAACTAAATACCTGGAGCCCCAATACAAATCAGAGTCATTATGGATGTGTTCAGTAACTGTGACAGCTAGTTCTTTAATCTCTCTCTCTATCATTTTGCTTTTCTGTCTGGCCATTGTCTGGAATCTTAAGCAGTAACTTTCGTAAGCAACATTTTCCTTTCTCAGAAGAATAATTAGTGTTTTAGTCTATTGTTAACCATCCCTATAGATAAGAATTAAAACTGAAGAGGAATATGCTTCCCTCGACTAAGTGATATTTTTTTGAACTTTAATTTCATCCTAGCAGAAATTACAGAATACTTGTGATGAGACAGCAGTTTCAACAACTCATAACTTGATGAGCGCTTTCTGAAGCACCAGTACCTCTGGAAGCATAATAATAAAATTGTACAATCCTTGAAATCAGCTTGGGCTGGCTGAATTCCTGGCAAATGGAGATGGTGTCAATCATTACAAAAAAACAATCCTAAATTGTACCCCACCCTCATGTTTACCTCCTTGGTTTTTAGTGGAATGTTCTGTGCATTTGTAGTCAATATAACAGGCCCATGTCATTGGTTCTTCTTTTAATTTTATTTTTAAAAGATAAGTGCCATTTTCTTTTAATAATAATTGAACTCCAATATTACTACATTGTCTGCAACCAAAGAGAATATTGGCCTCCGGGGGATTCTTAGAAATATGAGAGAGAGGGGGAAGGTTCTGGGAGGGGCCTTTTTGTTAGTACCAATGTATGGGGGAACGCTACCGACATTTACTAGGAGGGATACAGGGGCGCTAAATGTTATCCAATTGATAAGAGGGTCTGGCAAACCAAAAACTCTGCTGCCAAAATGCCAACAGAGCTACTGTTCAGAAAGAATGCAGGTTAAGCATTTTTTTTTATGTGAACATTCATTTTGTAGCCCTATAATGTTCTAACTTGACCAATGACCCAATATTAATAGACAGTCTGTTTTTAATCCATCTTATGGTCATGGTCATTACAAATATTACTAGCTATACTTCGTAGACTCTGTCCTACACAAATGAGTAGAAATGTTAGACTTCACATTCAAATTTTCTTTGATCTTAATATTTTTGGTCATAGAAAGAGTTTTTCAGGGGTAAAGTACACTACCAAATCAATGGAATGGTATAAAAAGTCCATAAATAGATCCCAAATACATACCAGATTTTGGTTCACAAAAAAAGGTCTCATTTAAAAACAGTGGGACAAAGTCATTTGGTAAGTGATGTGAGATAACTGGTACTATCAAAAAAATATATTGTCTCCCTACTTTTGAACACTGTAACAAAATAAACTCCAGATGGTTCAAATGTTTAAAAGTAAAACATAAAACAAATGCACTATAAAGAAGGCATGGGAGAACTTTATTTTTAAAATTAATTATCATGCAGTGGGGAGGCCTTTTTAAGAACGACAAAAAAAACTTCATGAGTTATTAATGAGAAAAATCCATAAATTCAAATTCAAAATATTTGCATTAAAATAAACAAATTAAAAAGACAAACAGCACACATTGTGGAAGGGGGGAGTATATTTCCAACTCAGGTCATAAACAGTTAATTTCCATAAAGAATAATTAGCAATGTTTATTAAAATTTAAAAATCCATTTGTCACCCTTCGACATAACATTTCTACATCTATCAATCTAGTCTCATAGAAATGCCTTGATAGGATAGTGCTGTTTATTATAGTAAATGATTGGAAAGCACCAAAATGACCTTTGGGAGTGACTGGTGAAAAAATTTATGATAATTGATACAATGGAACTCCCTGCTACCATCAAACAGAATAAAGAATCTCTATATGAATAATATAGGGCCACATATACATTATATTTACATTTTGATGTAAAAATCGAGTTTATTTCCAAGTAAAATAGACACATGATACTGAAATTATTATTAATACTATAACTCAAATTACTGAAAAAATGTATACCATGAAAAGTAAGTCTCCCTTCTACCCCATGGTCTAACTATCCAGATATCCTCCTCAGAAATATCCACTGTTAAATGTTACTTATGAGTTGTTCTAGAGATAATCTATGCATATACAGGTATATATGTATATATGGCTAAGAAAATAGTGCTAACTTATTTCTATGTGTTGTTATTGGACGTTGTACACAATCTTTTAATAGAGTCATTTTGTGGTCATTTATAGGCAAATGAATTTCCTTACCTTTCAAATGATTTAGTTATTAAAGACTGTCAAAATTAAAGACTTATTTTGAGAAATAAAGGTAGTGACAACTGAGTAATAGCAGGGAAGATTTACACTTGAATATTTTACATTAAAACGAATTTCATTCTAGAAAGCAAGACACCAGGCCATAAAACCAGCCTTGCCGTATAAAAGGACATTCTTTCATGACAAATTGAAACAAATATGTATGAAACCTAATAAAAAGTTTTATTAGATCTTATTTGCTTTATATTTCTATTGTCATGAAATAATACCTGATTTTAAATTGTGTGAGTTACTATAATTCCAACTGACATAAAATTTATTCTTAATATAGCTGAGTAACACACCCAGAAAGACAAACAATATCACATGGCAGAGTACAACTATTCCTTTTATTATTCTGGATCAGCTACACTTGAAGAAATTATATATACTTTATATTTGTCACATCAGGTTTATTAAACCAATCAGGTAGTATGAAAAAAAATAGCCTAATATTTAAAAAAAATCTACATCTGAATTTAAAGGTATTCCTTTTGTCACTATAAAAATACATTTTAAAATAAAACTATAATCCTACTTTGAAAAATTATAAAATGCAGCCACAGAAATATATTTTGTCATGTACAGTAGATATTTAAATAAATATAAAAATAAAATTTTAGTGGATTAAAATAGCTTCTACACACTAATGAGGAGCCATTTATTTATGTTTTTGAATCAAAAAGAGAAAATAAAATAGATATTTCCAAGTTATTTTGTGCATCTACCATTTAAAATCGAACTCTATAAAATATATTTTTTTCTTACATGTATACAATGCAGACGAAAATACCATAATTTAACCATTGAGAGGCTTTTAAAAAGACAATGTTTGCATTGCTTTAAGTCAGTAACTCTGTGAAATAAAAATAAAATAAAAAATTGATACCACATTAAAAATTTTTCAAAATAACACAAAGATTTAGTGCCTCCCCCAAAGAATTTATAAGTAGAATAACCGTTAATATTTTAAGTCTGCAAAAATGCATGAGCATCATTTACCATGTACAGAAATAATTTTTTTAAAAGTTTACAATTTTCTAAAATTTAGCAATTCAATTCAAAAATTGAGTAGGGACAAAGAGGTTGATTGGAAGAAGTAAGGTTAACACGATAGAAGACAAAGTAAGATAATCAAAAATATATTGGAGGAGTGAAGTTAGATAATTACATAAATAAATATAAGCTAAGCCAGAATATAAATGCTGCTCTAAGAAAAGTACACCTAAAATACTTGTGGATTCGGAGATAAGCTATTACAACTGGTTGAATGGAACAATAAATGTTTCATAGAAGAGATAACATTAAAAAGACTGAAAATGGGTAAGATTTCAGTGTAAGGCAGATGGAGGAAAAAAGAGACATTCCAAGTGGGAGGATGAACAAGACACAGTCTATGAAAATCTATGTCTTGTTATAGGAGGAAGAACAGTCAGCTTTGGTTTGCTACTTCCAGCTGCATATACCAATTTCATAGCTAACCTGTCAGGTTACTCAAGAATTTATGAACACTACTGTAAAGCTTCTATAAATAATAAACATTAAAGTTTCTATGAAGTTCTGTATTTATAATTCGAATTCTCACTTAATTTAAAGAATAGCTCAGTATCCAGAGATCAGGACACTGTATTTTAGTATTCTTACTTGTATTATTACTCTAAATTAGAGATTCACCGTTGTAACTGATGTTTTAATATTGTAATGAATCAAAAGCACAAATATATTTTATACAACTAAAGCAAAAATAGAAATTCTAAAGTGATTTTAAAAATCAATAGTTCCACTTTCTGACAAGAGTTTTTAACATTATTTACCATAAACATATAGAATTGGCCCTCAGAAGGCATACTGTGCTTAAGTGTATAAAAGCAGCAGTTAATTTAAAGTTTCTAAAATGAAATTATCTGTCCAGTCCTATTTCGCATTAGAACCTCTTTTGAATTCAGATAATTAATCAAATTATATAGCAGATAAGTAATGTTCTTTTCACTCTTTTCTGACTAAAGACTAATCCAAAGAGATTACTTTCACTTTAGGAAAACAGCATTACAATTGGTTTATCGTTGATGACGATTTGAATTTAATCCCTAGTAGTGAACCATGAACATATCAACAGCTTACCATATTGCTGAGTGATTTAATGGGATAGTAGGCAGATAAACTTTTCTTTCTCAGAGTACTATTTAATTCCCTTCTTATTTTTTTTTTAATTAAACCTATGTTAGCATTATTACTTACTCTTTTATTACTGTATTCTCCCTGGAATGGAAATTCCTATTTTTCTTATCAGCCAACTTCGGATAAAGCCTTCAGCAACATCTTGGTGCAAGAAATGATAACATAGATGCTCCCCAAAAGTGAAATACTAAGAAAATTCTAAATGTCTTCCCAAAGATTGGTGAAAAGTCTGGGGGATGGAGGAATAAAAAAATAGAGACTGAGTTAAAACATGTACTGCAGTAAGCATAAGAACAAAAGGGAAGAGATGAGAAATACTGGGATTCTTAACCAATATTGACATATTAAAACTAAGCAAAATAATATTTCTACTTACATGTGCACACAGGACACATACAGGACACACAGGAAAAGTGTCAGCTAAAGAAAAAATAAACCGCAGCAGTATTCATTTAACAGTACAATAAACAATAAAACTAATTGTCTTCAATATGATTGTATCATGTGTTCACTGGCAAGAAGCAAGGAAGGGAGAGAAGAGAGAGAGCGAGGAAGAAAGAAATTCCTAAGTAAAAACCAAGCAAAACAAGCATAGTCTGGCACTATAATGATTGTCAGTCAAGGTAGGATCTAAATAATCCATTCAATTTATTGGATATTTACTATCATGCTCGGGGGTGAGATGGGGGTTCAGCTAGTACTTATTTTAGTTTGCCCCTTAGATGAAGTACTATATAAAGACAATCTGAATTATAATATAGCCAAATAAAAGGTTTCTGTCCACGTGAGTCCCTCTCTGTATGTTCAGAGACAAAAATGCTAATACCTAAGGCCTATAGAACTCTTATTTCACCCATACAAAGGACTCCCAAGTTTCATCCCTTCAACTTTTGTGGATAAGGCCTAAACAATCAGGACTATGACCTTGTGATTTTCTCTGTAACCCACACCAGACCTCATTCAGAAAATGAACTCGCACAGACCATTGGTTTGATCAAAAGATTTGCATTGTCAGATAGAGAAAGTACATACATACCTCTTAATAATTTTAGGCTTCTTTAGAAAAACTGCTGTTATAGACAGCACTTGGCCCTTCCTCATCTATACCCCCATCTGATCCACTGCTGGTATTTCTACATGTCCCAAAAACAGTGCTTCCCACCTCCTGTCGTCTAGGCCTCAATAGGTAGAGGGGTTCGGGAAGTAACAGAGATGATGCACATTGTAAATATCAATGAGAAGAACCAAGATTTGAATTAGCAGAGTTACAATATAGTAGCTGCCATGTACTTTACACATTTAAAAGATACAGTGTTGAAAAAATATATTTTAGCACATTAATTTTACTTGTTCATGTATATAGTTTCAACATCTTGACTGCCTAATATTAAGAAGTTTTAACTTTGTATAAACCACTTCTCATAGAGGTTATGGGAGACTATAATTCCCATCAAATGATTTCTGTTACACACCTGCAAGCTATTTGTGCTGCATTCCTAATAATCAGTTCATCCTTTGAACTTGTAATAATTTGTTCACAGTGGAAATCTTATATCAAAAACAAATTACAAATTTCTATAGTTTTTATTAACTACTGAATACTTGAACATGATTTACATTTTTTTCAGAATGTAATATTTAAAATAAAGTCTCCTGTTAAATTAAACAAACATGAACAACATTAAAATAGATCAGAAAGAAGCCATTCGAATTACGTTGACAACAGCAACACGTCTGGTACAGTTGTTTCCGAGTCCTGACTGTGGTTAGAGCTGATGCCAGTGTCCGAGTCTGTGTCATTTGTATTCACATTAAATACTCTTTGAGTAAAGGGAGGAATCTCCCCACTGCTGTTGGGGTCCTCAGATTCCTTCCCTCTGTTTTCCTTTAGCTGGCATCCATCTTTGTTGCTAATGTGAAGTGAATTGAATTCCTTGGCCAGGAGTTCATATTCTTTTGCTTTCATCTGAAGCAATGAGTCACTGTATTTAATCTCTTTCTGGATGCCACTCAAGTGAGAGTGAATTTTCATACCAGCTTTCATGCTTTTCTCCAAATCACACTTAACACTTTCTAAATTAGAGCTTTCAAGTTCACCGGCAGCTGCCCCTTCTGCATCTTCAATTATCTCAGTGCAAACACTTCTTACCTCTTTTTCGATTTCAGCGGAGAGCTTGTCAATGAGCATTCTGTAATATGTTAGTCGTTCCTCCAGCTGTATAATTCCATCACTTTCACTCAGGTCCTCCAGAATCTGGTTTTCATCATACTGCAAGCCTAGCTTTTGCTCAATGTCAATGAAACTGGGCATTAAATATGCATCCTGGACATAATTTTCTCCATCATTTTCCACCCGATCGAGGTGGAACTTAGCTTCACACTTTTCAATTTCCAGATCCAGCTCTTTCATTCTCTTGACTTGCTGATGAATAGTATGATCCTGGGAAATAATCAGATGAACTAACGTCTCCATACTATCTCGATCATGGGAAACCGTGTCCTGCTTAATTTTAGCCAGTTTCCGGAAAGTTTTTCTGACAATTCTTTTTTGCTTATCTGGTGGTAATGTCTTCATGTAGTCTGCTGGGCTGAGCTCCCACAGCTTTTCTGTGTTTTGCACTAATTTGGCTTCAGCTGTCCGCCACAAGGGAACTGGAAGAAAAGCATCTGCTTTGACCAAAACAAATTGCATATTGGGCTGCTCATCTCCCCATGCTTTCCAAAGCTTCAGGATTCTAGTCAGTGGAGGAAGGACCCGTTCTGAGCCTCTCCACTTTTCTATGATGCAGTAATCATTGGGCTTCCCCAGAAGAAATCGTTTCTCTCCAAATGTGGTCTCATGTTCCTCAAGCAAAGCCTGGATGACGTCAGCAGAGGTGGTGCGTTTAGTTAACCCACAGACAATCTTCTCTTCTTGGCAAACCCAAACCACAATTTCCTTCTCTTCTGAATCCATGTCTTTAGTTGGAGATCTGAAAGAAAAACAAAGTACATGATATTTCTGTCATCACCTGTGTAAACTCAGAAAGATGGTTTAACATCCTTTCTAGATTTTACCCTTAATAAGAGATGCATTTTGAGGTCGAGACTACTTAAGAATCAGAAGTTTTACTGCCAGAAAAAAATTTTAAAACCATGGAAAATATCTTTATTTCTTTTTATTTCCTGGCGGGCTCCAAAAAGAGTAAATTGTCATCAAAGCAACCGAGGCTATTTTAATTTATCTTCAGAAGTCAGCCACAATATGACTATAGTGAGAATTGCTAGAATTAAGACAATAATCAAGTGGAGATGAATAAGAGGAGACAGAATAAGACTATTTTTGCTGGAGCCTTAGGACTAGAGAAGGACCACGGAAGCATAAGTAGAAGTGGTAGGATGATCTTGGAGTCATAGAGTTAAAAACAGTCCATTATTGAAAATAGTGATCCTTTCATTCAACAAAAGTTTATTGTATGCCAACCATTTGCCAGATATGTCTGAAGATGCTAAAGACACAGCAGTAAACAAAGGAGACAAGGACACAGACATAAATGTATAACTAATATAACATCAGATGGTGGTAAATGCTAGAAAGAAAATTAAACCAGATGAAGAAATAGAGAATGACTTGGAAGAAGGAGAGGTCTACTTAGAGTGCTAAGGAGAGACTTTTCTAAGAAGGTGACATTTGAAAAAGGACAAAAATATGAGAAAGAGGCACTCAACGACCTTAGGGAAGAATTCTAGGAAGAGTGAACAGAGTTATGAAGTATGTTCAAGTGACAGAAAGAATGTGACTCTAGTTGCAGGCTGAGGACAGTGGAGTTGTGGGTTTGTGCTGGTGGGACGGAGAGGTTAAATGACAGGCCATCAATGAGGTGATGAGGTCTAGGAGAAAGGCGAAGCCCTGCAGGCCATAATAAGGCATTTGGATTTTGTTCCAGTTTTAATGGGAAGCCATGGGAAAGCTTTAAGCAGAGGAGGAATATGATCTAATTGATGCTTTAAGTATATCTGGCTTTTGTTTATGGAATAGATTGTAAAAAAGGCAAGAGTGAGGGCAGGAAGCCTTTTGGGGAAGCCTATTACAGAGGACTAGGAAAGAGATGAGGACCGCCTGAATTGGAGTTTTTTTTATTTTTTTGTTTATTGCAGTAACATTGGTTTATAACATTGTATAAATTTCAGGTGTACATCATTATACTTCTATTTCTGCATAGATTACATCATGTTCACCACTCAAATACTAATTACAACCCATCACCACACACATGTGCTGAATTATCCCTTTCGCCTTCCTCCCTCCCCTCTTCCCCTCTGGTAACCACCATTCCAATATCTGTCTCTATGTGTTTGTTTATTGTTGTTATTATCTACTACTTAATGAAGGAAATCATATGGTGTTTGACCTTCTCCCTCTTAGCAGCAGAGATATTAGGAAGTGGTCCGAGTTGGTACATTTATATCAAGTAAGGACTTGATAGTAATTTCCTTTGTAGTACAGAGGGACAGAAAAAAAAAAAACCAACAATTTTTCTGGAGAAAAAAAGACATAGGTGGTAAAAGAAAAAAGGAAATTCCATGATTTCTAGGCCACACCTATTGGAGAATTTTTATGATCATATTTCCCATATGACTATAAATCAAATTGACTGTGTCATAATATCTCTTTAAAAGAATGCGAATAAACAAATGAAATGAAATGAATAATAATCCAATATGATTTATAGAGACATAAGATTTTTGAGTAGTAATTGGCTTGTTGTGAAAGTTAAGTTAAAGTCATTTATCACTTTATTTACGTAACACCCTCAAAGCATATGACTACATGAGGAACACACCGCAGAAATTTTCCCTGGCTTCTATGATCTTTTACCACTTAGAATTTATAGTGTTTATGTTTTAGTAGCAATAGCAATAAATATAATATTTATTATACTTACTATATTATTATTGATTCTCCTGAGATCATAAAGCGACTACTAACGGTGAAAGAATAAATCAGTGACACCAAATAACATAAAAGATTAGACCTAGTTCCTAACAGAGTGCCAAATAAAATGTAAATATTCAACTGTACTAAGTAAAATTTTATAAATGACTATTCAAAAAGTCATACTGAGTTGTGATTGTTTTCTTATAAAATATTTTACATTTAATGACTCAGTATTGAATAATGTGATATTTTGAAGTAAACGCGATATTTGATAACACTTACAACTCATAATTCAATAATTCTATGCAGCAAAAAAGTAGGTTAGAATTTAGAATGACAAAATTATTTTCATATTCTGATTAGTAGAGAAATAATACACAAATACATTCTAAACAAAAACGAATAAGTTCTCAAAGTAACTTATACTAACTACTGTCTGTGTTGTGGCTACACTGCACAAATTACCTCCAAATTAATCTTTATCTTGATATGTTTTCATCATGTATAAAAAAATACTCAAAATTAATACAAACATTTTTTTACACTGCATAGTTAGGAGTTTACTTATTAACTTGGATAATTTGAAAATAAGTAAACTATACTCTGTGCACTTACTGCCTGCTAAATTACAACTAATTTCAATATGAATTTTTTATAAATAATGTAAAAATAAAAAATTGAGTAATTATCTTAATTATCAACCTTATAAGATAATACCAATAGCTATTATGTTAAAACTAAGAACATATTTATTTTATACCATTGTTTAGTGTTTAGGGTTAAACTCTTAAAAAAATCCTATTGAGGGGCCGGCCCCGTGGCTTAGCGATTAAGTGCGCGCTCCGCCACTGGTGGCCCGGGTTAGGACCCCGGGCGCGCACCAATGCACCACTTGTCTGGCCATGCTGAGGCTGCGTCCCACATACAGCAACTAGCAGGATGTGCAACTATGACATACAACTATCTACTGGGGCTTTGGGGGGAGAAAAGGAGGAGGATTGGCAATAGATGTTAGCTCAGAGCCGGTCTTCCTCAGCAAAAAGAGGAGGATTAGCATGGATGTTACCTCAGGGCTGATCTTCCTCACAAAAAATAAAATAAAATAAAATAAAATAAAATATCCTACTGAAAAATAAGTAGCATTAAAGATTATAACCATCAATCACAAAACATTAATACATCCCAGACATTGTTCTAAGCTCTTGCATATATTCTCATTTAATTCTCACAATTCTGTAATGGAGGTAACAATATTATCACCAACTTACAGATAAAGAAACTGAGGCTCGGGGGATTTTAGTAACTTGTCTAAGGTCACACAGTTAGTGGTGCAGTGAGGATTCAACCCAAGCAAGAAAGCTGCCTCCAGAGTGCAGTTCTAACCATTATACTATAAAAACTAAAGTCTAAAAAAAAAGTCTACAAGTTTGAAGATTTAGACATGTGGATTAAATTGGGAAAAAAAATCATAAAATAAACTACTTTTTCAAGAGGAACTTTATCATATAAATTAGCCTTTGATAGCAATGGAACCATAGTGTCCCATTAGAGCACTCAACAGGTCAAGGAAGGACTTCTCCCAATGGCCAGCCCTGGAGAAAAGAGTGTGGAAATGTGTTACCTTCTGTGCCTTTTTCTTATTAATCTTGTTCCTGCTCTGATGCAGTAATAAAAGATTTCTGACTGGCCTAGGTGCTTCCCTTAGCTGACAAAACCCTCATACATACGAAAGCCCTTATTGTTGTCTCCTTAGAGTAGTCCCTATTACCTGTTCCACTTTCTGGTTGGGAAACATCAGTTCTGGGTCTGTAGCTAAGGATGGCACGTGACCTGTAAACTCTTCAGCTCTACACTACAGCTGTGAGGAAGACTGGGAAGCAGAGATCAAGGCATCCTTTGGTATAGGAGAATAATAATACTGATGTACACAACAATTCCCCAATACTTCCATGATCCCTACTCCAATCGGGATTCTTCTTGTTTTGGAAGAATCCAATTCTTATATATTATGGCTTCCCCTAGAGATCTCCTAGTTTTCAGCTCATGTGGATAATGTAACACTAATGGTTGTTATGCAAGAAAGAGATTATTATTTCCACATCACATATGAGAAAATTAGTGCCTTTATTAATAACCTCGCGGTCTGACTGGTCCAAAGTTTTTTTTTTAAGTCTGCCCTAAACATCCTTGTATTTTCTTGGGTCAGTTATTCCTAAATATTTGGGGAATTTCTATAACCATCATTTAAACCAGATAATTTTAAAAAATTCTGCAACTTGACTAAACATGTTTAAAAGTAATGACCATTCATTACTGAACTTAGCCAATAAATCTTCCATACCTAGTATAAGATTCATCATGTTTAAATTCTACTTTGTAGCAACCTTAGGATTTTGAAAATTGTATTTATTTTATAGTATGGTTCCAGTTGAGTTTCTATTCATTCATTTGACAAATATCTGCTGAGCACCTTCTCTGTGGCTGACGCTGTCATGGAAATGTGGATGATAAAAAGTCATACACAATTTATAAGACAGTATCCCTGGCTTATTGTGGGAAACAGTGCTCGAGTTGGGAATAGAACACTTTAGTGTCAGTTCTAGTGCGAAGTTTCTTACTACATGGTGGTTCCCAAATGACAGACTGATGACCCCCAGCATTAGCTCATTTAAGAAAAAAATAAAAAGAACATTCAAGTAAAAAATGTAGAAAGGATGCAAAATAAATATTCATCAAAATTAAACCAACTTAGGAATCTTAAATAATCACTACTTTTTAGAAATAATTGTTTTCATTTGGTTAGAGACCCATGTAAACCTAGTCATTTGATATAAATAAAGTATTTAACACTAGAACTGAGACTAAATAAAATGCTCCCTTCTCAACCTTTGAAGTACTATCTAGAATAAGTAATGACTTCTACAAATACATATTCAACAAAAGGTTAAAAATACAAACATAGACTAGATAAATTGGTTTGATGTATAATATAATGTAACAAATTTCTTACCTAATGTAACAAACTTCTTACCTAATGATTCAAATGTAGTAGTTGAGACACATAACCTCCAATTCTAATGCAACAAAATAAAAATGAATGCATCCACTGCATGACTAAGAGTGTCATTTGTATTGTTTTGCTTTGCTTTTGTGTAGGTTTATTGCGGGGAAGGGATAAAAATTTTACTGGATCTTAAACTTCCCAGAGAACACACTATAAGCGTATAAAAACTGAAAAATCATAGAGTTTTAATTTATAAAATCTCATATCTCAATAATTTATTTCTATTTTCTATTTTTATCCCAATATTTTAGTTCCATTTATAAACAACCTCATTGTCAATCTGATTAACGTTATTCTTTCTTTCTTTCCTTTTTTTTGTTGAGGAAGATTAGCTGTGAGCTAACATCTGTGCCAATCATCCTCTATTTTTTTTGTATGTGGGACACCACCACAGGGTGGCTGGTGAGTGGAGTAGGTCCGCGCCCGGGATCCGGACCCGCCGAAGCAGAGCGCAAGAACTTGAACCACTCGGCCACTGGGCTGGGCCCTCTTTTTCTTTTCAGCTCACCATATATTGCCCTTGCTCACTCAATGTCACTTAATAGCACAAATTAAAAATTTTTCCTGTATATTGGAAATATGTTTGTTGATATTTACTATTTTCAATCCAACAAAGTTACTTTTATTTTAGATGTTTCTTGGCTTGCAGCATCCTTGATTTTAAGAACTCGTGTACATTGTAGTTACTAATATCATACTCATTTTACAGATGAGGGAACTGAGGCAAAGAGAGGGTAAGTAAATTGCCTAAAGTCACAAAGCTAGAACATAGAAGTGTTCCTTCAAACTCTGGCTTTAGGTGTTAACCTACAACTAATCCCTGAAAATAAATTACAATAGCCATTATGAATGCCCACTCACAAATATTTGCCAATTTATCAAATGATTACATTTCAAAGTTATTTTTAAATTAATTGCTCAAAACTCAATGCATTTTTCCCTATGAAATTACTATTCCATCTAGTATAATCAAATCAAATGCCAGGTTTGAATGCTTTTAAGTGAAGTATAAATTTGCCTCCCTTCAACCCTACCATTCTTTCATTTCAACATCCAGAATAAAGGTAAGTACTGAGAGAGTCCCATGTATCTGAGTCTGTAATATTAATGGAGTAGAGAAGAAGAGATTGACGGCAGATGATCAGGTCAACGTGGAAGGAGCTTGCAGGAGTGGTTCTATCTAGATACTCTGCGAGGGAGTAACCAACAGGTGGACATCTAGATGGCAGCTATCTAGGAATACCACAGCTGTTTGCAAGTATAGATTATTTATAATTCAACTAGCTATAAAATGGGAATTGCTTGGATTATAGGATTCAAAATTTATAACTTCTTTGTTATATTATAGAGTAAAAGCATTTATTCAAAAATTTTACATTTATAAGAATAAACTAACTACCATACTGACATTTTATTCATACTAGTTTAAATTTTGAATTTTAGGTTAATTTGAAAAATGTTTATTCATACAATTTGCAAGCAGATATGAAATTTTATAAGCCAGAATCTGGTCAGCTCAGGGCTTCAAGGTACGGCACTTAGCATTCCTAATATCTTATTATCCATTAAATTTCTTGAATAAATGATATGGTCAGGAAGATTTGAATCAGTTATCTACATTGTTCACCACATGTAGTAAGGTTATTTACTTTAAGGTGTCCACTTTAAGGGGGCAAAAACAGTAAGTAAATAAAAACTTTAAAAAATACCTTACATGATGTCAATTAAGAGTGTCTCAAATTTTGATTCTGATTAAAACACAAAAACCAATAAAGCTTAAGGGATTTTACAATGAAATATGTGTAGAAACATTGAATAAGACTATGGCTGTGTTTTGACTTGATTTGAACTTGTTTGTCTATTTCAAGAATGGCTTATAAGAAAAGAGAAAATTCTCTGAATATCTAAACTATGACTCCCATCAATACATAACAGTTTCACATAATCAGCTTTTACTATGTTTTACTCATTGGAAACTAAATTAAAAGCAATTTGAAACATTATTCAACAGATCTTACTATACATAATAAATATATATTACACTACATCTATAATTATGTAGTATATATTTATGACACTTCTCATGCACATACTTTTTAAAATTATATATGTATTTTTAATACTTTATTAAATTTGATAATATTGAATATATCCTAAGGTTCTCAAGGAAATATTCTGTTTTCTTGCTTTATTCTGTTTAATTCTGTTTAATTTACTTTAAAATAGTTTATAATCTGTTTGAAAATTGTTTATATATACAGAAGAAAATAAAAAATATTCCTAATGCTACAGTAACCATGCTTATCTAATCCTTTAAATTCTTTTTTCCCTCTAAGTCATGAACAAGATTCACTTGTGAAGTTTTGCAAAAAAGTATAGTGGGAACAAATGGAGTTGAAATTTTAAATTTATGATTTCATCTTAACTATCACTAACAGTCATTTTGAAGTATGATAAATCCTTTTTTTCCTAATCCCTTGTGCCTTTCACTATAATACTGCAACGTACATATCTGACTCACATTTCTCACAAGGTTGCTACAAATATCAAATAAAGTAAGAAGTAACAGCACCTTGAAAATTGTGAAAAATGTACTGGGTAAATATAGGGTATTAACACTAAAAATAAAATTACTGTTATTTAACGCAGAGAAGGGTGTAGTGTTTTTAGTATTCTCATTTTCTTATTCAGTAACTTTGTTGAACTTTCTACTGTGGTTAACAATAGTATTTTACAAATATTTTCCAATGTATTCCACAATATTTTTTCACCTGTTTCAACTAGTCAACTTTTTGCATGTACACTTGCAATATAACATAACTGTTTAGCTAATAAAAGACATTTAAAAAAATCATTAATATAATCTTTGGATCACAGATGAGCCAAGAATGCTTTTAATCTTCCTCTGATTTTGATTAAGATTGTGCTAATGAGGTGCATTACACCAAAAAGATATAAATATGATTATCCTTCTACAACCATTTCATTTTTCAAATGAAAAATGATTTCAAACATTTTTCAAAGTTTTTGCCTTTTTGGAATACCCTCATCAGAAAATTAAGAAAATTTATATGCTAAATGAAACTCTTCAACAACATGGTTTAGTCTCACAGGTACTCTTTCATATTCACCCCTAAATAATAGTGAAAATTAAATGAGACTTTTGCATTCACTCTATTGTCAATCAGAAGCTTAAAAGTATTTCCCCATTAATAATTTTAATAGCACAAAAACAATTGAGAATTAAGATGAGTTGGCTTGCAATTACAAATGCAACATTCATACAAGCGAATGTTTCTTCAACAAACTTCCACTGAGTAACAATTATGCACAAAGCATTAGGGAAGAAATTAACTATTTTCTGGAAGTTTTAAGATAAAGTATTGACTATGATACTGCAATGCAAAATTGAAGATCCTATAAAATATATATTTACAGGAAAAGGATTCAGTGTGAAAGCAGAGGAAAATTAAGATGAATAAAATTTGGCTATCTTTATTCAGCAGGAAAAAGGCATTGAAGTTGGGGCACAGAAGAACAAATCAAAGAGTAATATATCTTAGTATACAGCAGACATTAAAGTTCAATTGAAATTTGATACATAAAACTTATCAGGACACATATTTCCTATTGTGCCCCCCCTTCAAAGCAATAAGAATCATTAAAATGATAAATTATTGATTAAGAATAATTATAGTAGTTCTAGTCTTAATTTTTTGAGGGCTCTCCATACTGTTTTCCACAGTGGCTGCACCAGTTTACATTCCCACCAGCAGTGTATGAGGGTTACCTTTTCTCCACATTCTCTCCAACATTTGTTGTTTCTTGCCTTTTTAATAATAGCCATTCTGATGGGCATGAGGAGATATCTCACTGCAGTTTTGATTTGCATTTCCCTAATAATTAGTGATGTTGAACATATTTTCATGTGCCTGTTGCCCATGTGTATATCTTCTTTGGAAAAATGTCTGTTCAGATCTTTTGCCCGTTTTTTAATTGGGTTTTGTTGTTGTTGTTGTTGAGTTATATGAGTTCTTCATATATTTTGGATATTAACCCCTTATTGGATATACAATTTGCAATTGTTAGGTTGTTTCCAATTGTTAGGTTGTTTTTTTGTTTTGTTGGTGGTTTTCCTTGCTGTGCAAAAAATTTTCTAGTTTGATGTAGTCCCAGTTGCTTATTTCTTCTTTTATTTCCCTTGCCTGAGGAGACATATTTCAAAAAGATACTGCTAAGGCCAATGTTGAGGAGTGTACTATCTATCTTTTCTTCTAGGAGTTTTATGGTTTCAGAGCTTACATTCATGGTGTAAGGGCTTACACGTATGGTGTAAGATAATTGTCCACTTTCATTTTTTTCTGCATGTGGCTGCAAATGAAAACACTCATTTGAAAAGGGATACATGCACCCCTATGTTTATGGCAGCATTATTCACAATAGCTAAGACTTGGAAACAACCTAAGTGCCCATCAATTGATGACTGGATAAAGAATACACAGTATATTTATATATACACAACGGAAAACTACTCAGCCATAAAAAGATGAAATCTTGTCGTCTGCGACAACATGGATGGACCTTGAGGGTATTATGCTAAGTGAAGTAAGTCAGATGAAGAAAGCCAAATACCTCATGTTTTCATTCATGTGGAAGATAAAACAACAACAAATCAAACATATAGACACAGAGAACAGATTGGTGGTTACCAGAGGGGAAAGAAGAAGGGGAGAGGACAAAAAGGTAAGAGGGTACATGTGTATGGTAATGGGTGGCTATTAGACTTTGGGTGGTGAACACGATGTATTCTCACAGAAATCAAAATATAATGATGTACACCCAAAATTTATATAATGTTATAAACCAATGTGACCTCAATAAAAAAAAAAAATAAATCTAAAAATAAAAACACAAAACTATCAAAGAAAAAGTACATATGGTTGACATCGCTATGTCATAACTATTTCAGGGACTAGATCTCTTAAATACCAAGAAGACAGACACTCTATTAAATACACATATACACACATATGTCTCCATCAAATAATGTGTCATTAATTCTGATAGTATATACTTAGGAAACTTAGCACAAGACTTCATGTAATACAGAAACAATATACAGTGCACAAAAGTTCTAGACATTATGCTAAGAAAATACTGACGAATATGCTTACACATGCATTATAGGGAATTTTTCTCAGCGTTAAAAAATGCAAAATAGTTGAAAGAATCTAAATGCTCAATAATTCTGAACTAGTTAAGTAAATAATGGCAAATTCATATGATGAAATACTATGAAACTATTAAAACAGCATTGTAGGAGGATACTGAATGCTATGGTAATAACCACGGTATATTGCCAAATGAAAACTTACTGACCTAGAAAGTGCGCCATGGTATTTTTAGAAAAGACATATTTTGGAAAAATCTATGGAAAGAAAGAACGTGGAGGGACACAAATCATAAAAGATGTTTGCTCTAAGTGATGCAATTACATAATTTTGATTTTCTTACTTGTGTTTTTCTGTTTTCCATCTTTTTATGACTAATACAGAAATTTGAACAACGTATGTTATATTTAAAGGATTTGGGAAATGTACTAATGGCAAGAGCCTGAGTAGCTCTGAGGTAGAGGTAATCATTAAGATATTTTTCAGGGTGGCCAATAGTACCCCTCCCTCCATCTGCCATGGGCCCATCATGTGGGGTTTCTCTTGGCATCAGAATTCTTGTCTGAATCAATCATTGGTCTAATGCAATAGTGAAATATTCTGTTCTGTTTACTTACTAGAATATAAGCATACAATAATAAAAAGTGAAAAAATAATAAAAGGTAAAAAAAAAAAAAAATAATTGCATTATAAGATATGCTTCTAAAACCCAGTATATGAACACTAGACTGCAATCTATAGATATCTATGGAAAACATTTGGACCTCGTAATGCATTTTTCCATAGAACCTATGTTACAATTATCTCCTAAGCCAGCCTGGAAAGTACGATACTGACACAACCTAGCTGCCGTGTATAGATAGGAGTGATTCGAAGTGAAATGCTTTTATAACTTGACTCTCTGCAGAATCACACTCCATCCTTGGAAATCAAGAGTTAGAACATTTTCAGTTCCAAGCTATTGGTGGCACCTGTGCCTAGAGATTGTAATGGAAGGATCCACCAAATTGGAGGGTAAGGAACTGTGAAGATTCAGGGGCATATCTGAGTCCTGGCCCACTGCCCAAAGACTGTGCTCTGGTTCCTTTCTGTTACCATTATTTATTCTTTAAACTGAAGATTCTCTCCCTCTAAACCAGCGGGTCTCTACCAGGGGTGACTCTGCCCCACCCAAGAGACATTTGACAATGTATGGAGACATTTTTGATTTTCATATTAGGGTCCAAGGGTGCTACTAACATCTAGTGCGTAGAGGCCAGGAAGAGAAACATCCTACAATATGCAGAACAGTCCTCTCATAGCAAAGAATGATCTAGCCTAAAATGTCAATAGTGGTGCTGTTGAGGAATCCTGTTCCAGATTTACAAGAAAATATACTTTCATCACCACTTCACCTTGACCCTTTTTTCTTACATCTTCTGGAGAATCTAATAGTAAATTATATGAAAGCAAAAATAACAAACAAGGGAGATGTTTCCAATCTCAAGTAGTCTAAAATAAGTGATGAAAGTTGGTATTCTATTTAATGCAATGCCAATGGAATTTTTTTTTTTTTTGGCTCCTTTTCATCCCATAGCCAATCTTTATGCTTGTTATTATTAATCCTGCCCAACTGTTAATACCAGAGCTGGTCCTAAGGAATACTAATATTTGCATTTAGATGCTATAGAAATATAAACCTTCAGAATAGCGTTAATTTTAGTTTAGGAACTTACATTTACAGACTAGTAAACCTCCGTTTATTAAGAAATAGTATTTATTAAACACTTGGCTGCCAAATATGGGGAGTGGACTGTGTGGTGAAAAGATGTGTGGATGAAATGGTATAATGGGAATGGACCAGGGGTGTGGTGGGGGCTGGAGTCAGCAGAAGGGGTTTTCATTGTGTTTCTCTCTTACTCCTTCTTTGCAGTCTATTCTGCCCTAGACAGAGGGTACAAAGATGAGGGTTAGGAAAAGAGGTTCCTAGGCGCCCAGAGTTTGGCAGAAGAGGAAGCCAAGATAATATCTGCAACTTTTATAAGATGAGAGGGAAATTCCCAGAGACAACTGCAGGAAATGAGAGAGAAAAGAATGTGCTATCACCTAGTTAAGGCTGGGGGTATTGTAGGCATGTAAGATACACCTAGATAAGTCAGAGACAGACTTCAAAAATACCTTAACAGGGCCAGCCCGGTGGCATGGTGGTTAAGTTTGCATGCTCGGCTTCGGCAGCCCAGGTGGAGGGTTCGGATCCTGGGTGCGGACCGACGCACCACTCATCAAGCCATGCTGTGGCAGCGTCCCATATAAAGCAGAGGAAGATGGACACGGATATTAGCCCAGGGCCAATCTTCCTCGGCAAAAAGAGGAGGATTGGCAACACATGTTAGCTCAGAGCTAATCTTCCTCACAAAAAAATAAATAAAAAATAAATAAAAATAAAAATATCTTAGCAGTAAAACTATACTGAATATAACATTATCTTGCTTTGGTTATTCAAAAGACACTCAGGAATCTAATACTCTCCTGAAGTCACCATTATTCAAATGAATTGGCATACGACACTACATAAAAAAATATGGTTATTTGTGTTTTCTGATTACTGAATACAAAGCAAGGGTTACTAATTTTCTACACTTTATCAGCCTTTTGACTAAGCTAAGATATCGTCATAATATGTTTTTTTCATGCAGTTTAAAGTAAATAAACGCTTTTCAAACTTCTCATTTCATAGGGAGATGAGAATTATCTCCCTGATATTTTCTTAACACATAATACAATTAATTCCCTTCCAATTTTTTATTAAACCTCAATACATATTTACATTCCTCAAAAGACAGAAGTTTATTTTACCCTGATATCACTTGCAGTTCAAAGCCATAGCAAGGAACACAACCAGAATTAATACACATATGTTATTCATTTATGTGTCCTGTATTCTGATAAATGTAATACAAAATAACATATAGAGAAAAAAAAAATTAGTTCTTGTGGAGAGATTCTGATCCAGCAGGGAACAGATCTTAATGCCTCATAATAGTAAGATTTTTCATGGAAAAGATAGATGATTGTGAAGTTATGAAAACCCTTCTTAGGCAGTCCTTTTTCAAAACATTTTATCCAAATTAGTTACTAAGTCTCACAGGAAATGAGGTCTATTTAACCCTTCAACGGATAGCTCACTATATGTGGCACTCATATTAAAATGTTAGTAAATAATATATGGAGACAGAATAACTCAACAATGCAAGGTTTGGAAATGAGGATTAGGAATGGGAGCTATATAACATAATAATAAAAGAAATTTGATTTCAATATATTTATCTCAGACTCAAATATGACAATACCTTGTAGAAATTCACATTGCTTTGCATAAAACCATATAATTCATTAAAGAATAAAGTGGATGAAGATAAAGAGCAAGTTTACTAAAATAAGTTCTATATTAAAGGTTATAAACTGGTATATGAGTTTACAAACCAGGCTCTATACCATTTATGAAGTTTAAAATGCCGATGATGCCAGAAATAGTCAGTTTGGATGTTAAAGGTTTAAATTACACGTCACAGCTATTTTTTAACTACAAGATCACACTTCCAAATTTAATAGCATCTTTTCACAATAATCAGAATTACCATAGTCAACTACAATTAGTTTAGCTAATAAATTACTTAGCTTCACCATTATTATGTAAGAAAAAAATTCATATTTTGTATATATGATTGGGTGGCTTTGTAACAAGAGAAAAGGAATGATCCAAAGGAATAAAAACAGAAATTTAGAGACAAAATTGGGTAAGAATAAAAGCTTAAATGTATGATTTAAAAAAATGCTCTATGTAAATCAATTGAATCCATTCTAAGTTAGTTATCCTCCAAATAAATTGTCCATTTTGAATTATGGTATATGAATTTTCATAACTTGCTTCAAGATTCGTTAATGGAATTGTAGTTTTAGCAAATGTGAATAAATGCTGAGAATGAAATGATGTGGAAGGTAAAATGATCTTTATGTTCATGAATTTGTCATATAGCTAGGAAGAAGAAAAGATATGTTTAGAGAGAGAGATTTTAAAAATTAAAGATCATCTTAAACATTACTGGAAATCATGAGATACACTCTGTACAAATGCACTATAAAATTTCAAAAATAACAAACAACAATAATCAAAGTAACATTTAGTAAATAATAAAAGACAGAAGTTGACCTCAATGTCTTCAATTCATTCTCAATTCCCATAATCCTTTGTAGAAAGTCAGATCAAGTAAAACAGCCTCAAGAGATTTAATTTGGGACGGGATGCTGATTTGGATCTTGTCTGTAAGGAAGACTATTTTGAATTGCGACTTACCATGATTATGTGTGGGCCTGGTAGTTGAGGAACAGGTACTTAAAAAATAGTAAGGTGGCTGGAGAGAACAGTTGGGTGTGTGTGAAAGGATGCACTGGATAATAATAGCTCACTTGTACTGAAGGCTTAGCATGTGCCAGACATTGTTCCAAGTGCTTTATACATATTAGCTCATTTAATTTGCCTCACAACCCTATCAGATAGTTCCTACTGTCAAATCCATTTTACAGATCAGGAAACTGAGGCACAGGAGATTAAGGATTTGTTCAATACTACCCTCAGCTAATAAGTGGAGGAAAATAAGGATAATAAGGAAAATTTAGATAAATGAGTTAGAATTGAATCTGACCACCGATAAATTCTCTGTCTAATATAATAATCAACATATTTCATGAAGTTTTCTTTCTGAAAACAAGATATCAACTCTGAGTCTGATTATGAACCTACAGAGAAAAAGGTTTTGTGGCATCACAAGAAAAATATAAAGGAATCGAATATTTATCACCTACTTCTATACATTGTCAATACATACAGGAACATCTATCTATCAAATGCAATATTAAATGACTGACTTTCTTGGAAATCTGGAGGCTTGTCATTACACAGACTCCTAATTCTTTTACTGGTTTAAGAAGCAACTAGAAAATTATTTGGTAGTTTCTCCTGGGTATGCCTGGATAAAACATTGAATTGCCCATTCAATTTAGATATTTAAAAAGATTTTAAAATTGGTTTAATAAAGTCTTCAAGAGGTAAAGTTTTCTCATTTCCATTACATTGCAAAACCCAAAAGAGTATATTGTGGTAAAAAGGAAGGAGTCAGATACACTTAGGTTTGATTACTGGCTTTTTCATACACGAGGTAATTTTTTTTACTATTTGAATCATTCTTATTATACTATAATGTTTATCATTAAAACTTAGCAAAAATATGAAGTTCGAATAAGAAAATTAATAATGACATTCATCCCAGCACCTAGACATAATTAATATTTTAATATTTCCTCACAGTCTTTTTTCCACACACTTATATTGTTTTTACAAAACAATATTAATAATAATAACATTGAATGAATGCTTACTATGTGCTATGCCCTCTTATAAGTGCTTTACACGTTCTAATTCATTTAAACTCATCACAAACCAATGAGGGAGATACTATAATTATCCTCATTTCTGAATAGGTACAGATCATTATTCATATACTCCATTTTCTTTAAAATTAAATCATTAACCTTTTCCCCATGATATTATTCTTTATAGCATCAAATTCTATTGTATAGACTGATAGTTATTTATTTAAAAATTCTCTAGGGGCTGGCCTGGTGGCGTAGTGGTTAAGTTCACGTGCTCTGCTTCAGTAGCTCGGGGTTTGTGTGTTTGGATCCCAGGCACAGACCTACACACCGCTCATCAAGCCATGCTGTGGTGGTGTCCCACATACAAAATAGAGGAAGATTGGCACAGATGTTAGCTCAGAAACAATCTTCCTCAAGCAAAAAGAGGAAGATTGGCAACAGATGTTAGCTCAGGGCCAATATTCCTCACCAAAAAAGAAAAAAAAAAACTATTTAATATGTCCAAGTTTCAGTTTTCTCATCTAATACCACCGGACTCATAGAGTTGTAATAAACATTAAATGAGACAATGTACATGAAGTCCCTAGCCCAGTGACGGACACATAGTTAGCATTTACTAGTTGCTAGTTCCCTTTCTGGTTTAGAAAGACCAAAAAAAGAAGACAACAACAATGTGATCATTAGGAAGACCACTAAAACACGGTGTTCTTATTTGTAAACATCAGCACATTGTCTAGATTTCTAAATATATGAAACTAAATGTCACTGCTCGTTTTGGAAACTAAAAATCAAAAGAGATAACTGGTGCAGTTAGTTTTCTAGTTATATTTAGATTCATCAATTCTGCAATAAATAGGTGACAAGTCAATGTTTTGATATTCAAATAAATTTGGAAAATATTTGGCTAACACAGGGTTAGCCAGTGACCACATGGCCCAGTGACCACACCAAACCCACTGTCTGTTTTTGTATGGCCCATCAGCTAAGAATTTTTTTACATTTTTAAATGTTTTTTAAAAATCAAAAGAAGAATTCTTTTATGACACATGGAAATTATATGATTCAAATTTCAATGTTTATAATATTGAAACACAGCCATGCTCCTTCATTTACATATTGTCTACAGCTATCTTCATGCTACAACAACAAAATTGAGCAGTTGAGAGAGAGATCTTACAGCTCACAAACCCCAAAACATTCACTATCTGGCTCTTTACAGAAAAAAGTTTGCTGACTCCTGGATAAACAGTGAAAAAAAATTTCTTTACTTTAGGAATTCTCAAAACACTTAATATGCTAATGTTACACCATAAAACCCCAAGAGAAGGAAAAGATTCCAGTTTATAGCATCTCCTAAATTTATCTGACCTTGGCATGACATCTCACAAAATTCATGATTTGCAGGAATCATCTGCAATGCACAAATTCAGCTATTTTCTTTATTATACGAAATGAAATGTCATTTTTCTCACAAGCCACCAATATTTAATAAGAAATGTAAAAAATATTTCTCTCATGTAATCAATCTATGATTACCTATAATTCTATAAAACATGCTGATGGGTTCTCTTATATAAAACATCAAAAATTTTGAAAGATGTTGAATAGCAGTCTAGGAGAGCTTCAGATCTTCCGTATGTTTTAGAGAATTGTTCACGATGACTTTATTTTTAGTAAGTTCTAAAGCATGATATGTTGCCCATTCAATCAGCCTCTAAAAGTTATAACGACCTTTTAAATCTATTTTAAGTTTGTTTTGGCTATTTTTTGTACTTAAACATTAATCACCTCAGGAAAAATGAAGGCATTTGAAGTAAAACAAATATACGATCGATGGGATTCAGGACACAACACCTCAAAATAACGGCACCTTAGTATATTGAATATTTTAAGCTGAAGGAGTTTGAGAAAATGGGAGAATCAGGAAGTTCACTCTGACCTTTCCCACATGCGTGTCCCCTGAGACAAACCATAATACCCTCATGTGAGAGATGCCCTCCCTACACCCAGAGGAAAGGAGCATCCTCATCTCTGAAGACAAAGGGAGGAGAAGAATCCAAATAGGCCCTGCTAAATTTCTCCCAGCATACTACACTTACTTCACATTCTGTGACCTATCATGCCTCTCCATGACTGTCTGCTCTTCACCAAACCTAGCATAAAAATACTCCGGGTTAACCATTTCTTTGGGTCTTCATCTCCTTAGGAAGGCTCCCATGTCATATAAAACTTATGTTAAATAAATTTGAATGCTTTTCCCCTGTTAATCTGTCTTTGTCAGTTTAATTTTCAGACCTACCCAGGGACCTTAAGAGAGTTGAGGAAAACTTTTTCCTTCCCCACATTATACATGAAATAGTAAAAGCAATATTATAAGACAATTTTGATTGTCTTTCTTTAAAGCACACACACACACAAAGTTTAAGCAAAATTAAAATTAATGAAGCAGGCAAATGGTGAGGAAGCTCTGGCCCACAATCTAACTCTGGTTATTTTATCCAGAGTGCAGCATAATCATTCCATGGAAACTGGGACAGTCAAAAATTAATAAAAATTACACTGAAAATTAAAATTTGATATATGTGTGTATATACATATACACATATAAATATAAATAAATCCATATATATATATATATATAAAATCACAGGTTTATGCTTTACTAATGCCAGTTTAATTTTCTAGGAAGTAATGTAAGCAAGTCATGCAGGATAAGAAAAACCCCAGACATTCCATAATTGCTGGGTAGCTATAATACATAATTCCCACAAACAGAGAAAAGGGTAGGGAACGTGAAAAGAATGTTATTGGAGACCACTGCGGGTTAAGTAAACTAAGCTCATGGTTCAGATTCCGGAAATTGATTATAATCGAAATGTAAATATTTAACATGTAGTATTTACCAGATGAAATGCTGAGAAAATATCTAATCTCATTGGAAATTCTAGTGTTTACTTCCCAGTGTTACCTGTGCCTGGCAAATACCTAAAGTTTCCTTATTGATTAGTACTGTGTAGAGAAATATTTCATAACAACAAAGCATAAGTATATTTATTAAAGGAAAGTTGCCTAGCCTGAATATTTGGTTTAATGCTAGATATAGTTATGTCAACTACTAGTATTCATTTTCCTTTTGGCAGCTAAGTCCATAATCGGTTTTGCCTTCTTAGTGAAAGATGTTTTCTAATGATGGTGATTTTCAGCTTGTATCTGCCTGCAGCTACCTACTCTTCCCTCTCGAAATGTATTCGGAGTTTTGTTGGCATATTTGAATGGCACTAGAAATATGTAAGAATTTGAATTATCTAGTAGGATAGCTGAAAACACAAGATGACCTTTTCCTCTGGTCTTTCTTTCCTATCCTGTCACATTGTAACAACTATCATTTGACCACATATTCACCTCAACTATCTTTCCTTCTCGAACTCAAGTAGCAATCCAGTCACTTTCTCTAGTTCATCACTTTCCAGTAACTACAACCCACCACAAAGTGACTTCCACCCCCACCCACCCCCAACAGACACATTTCTTCTTAGGTTTATCAGAGATCTCCTAACTGCCAAGCCCGATAGCCATTTTCCATGTTCAGAACTGATCTGATTTGACCTCACTGTAATATTATGTGTTGCGACCTTTCCCTCCCATTCTTGCAGAAATCGGTTCTTTGACTCTCTGATTCCACTCTCCGTAGTTCTTCCTTTACTTTTCTAGCTTCGTCTCAGTCCCAGCAAGGGCCTTGCTTCCTCTGCATATTCAATAAATGTAGGTGTCATGCAGGGATGGCCACAGATTCTTTGCAGCTCCATCCATCAAGAGATGGAGTCTATTTCTTTCCCCTTGAATACAACTTGGGACTTGCTACTGCCAACAGAATGTGCTGAAAACCATATGTGTAAGTTCTGGAGTCCAGGCTGCAAGAAGTCTTGCAGCATCTGCTTTCTCCCTCCTGGAATGCTGTCCTGAGACTGCTGTTTGATGAAAAACCCTGAGATGAAAGACCGTATGGAAAGAGAGACCCAGCCGTTTCAGTTGTCCCATCTGAACCTAGCTCTCAGCCAATCCACTGCTCATGAGAAAGCCCAGGTGAGACCAGCAGAAGAATCACTCCAGTTTACCCACAGAATCATGACAAATAACAAATTGTTGTTTTCCAGCCACTAATTTTTAGGATGTTGTATTATGCGTAAGTGATAACTGATACAATTGGCATTCCCCAGGTTTCTATGCCCCATTTCTTGTCTCACTATACACATCCTATGGATGGCTGTAATACTGTCTACAACTTTATCAACTAATTACGTGGTGAGAGTTCTCAAAACTAATTATTTTGTCCTTGAGCTCTAGACCCATGTTCCCAACTTCCTTTTTTGCATGTTTACTTGATATTTATATATATATTTTTTGTGTATGTGAGGAAGATCAGCCCTGAGCTAATATCTGCCAATCCTCCTCTTGTTTTTTTCTTTTTCTCTCTCTTTTTTTTTTTTTGCTGAGGAAGACTGGCCCTGAGCTAACATCCATGCCCAGCTTCCTCCACTTTATATGGGACGCCGCCACAGCATGGCTTGAAAAGTGGTGCATCAGTGCGTGCCCGGGATTGGAACCGGTGAACCCTGCGCTGCCGCAGCAGAGTGCGTGCACTTAACTGCTTGCGCCACCGGGCTGGCCCTGATATTTATATTTTTATAACCCATAGACACCTCAAATTTGACCCATCAAAACTAATTCATCATCCTCTCCTCTTATATCCCAAACTATTCCATCTCTTGATTTCCTATCTTACTGAATATAATCACTATCCTCCCACCTTTCCTCTCAAGCTTGAAAACTGGGAGTCTTCCTAGGTTCTTTTCTCCGTCTGTCTCATCCCCATTTAACAACCAGTCACTATGTCTGCTTTATTCTTTCTCCCAAATCTCTCAAATATGTGCCCTCCTGTCTATCACCATTACTACAATTCAGACAACACTCAATTTTACAATAGGTTACTGTAGTAAGTTATTACATATTGTATTATTATAAACTCTAGCCCACTTCACATTTGTGCTCCATAATATTGCCAGACTGCCTTTTTAAACTGCAAATTTAATTGTGTACATTCCCTGATTAAAATCTTCAAATGGTTTCCAAGTCCTTTAGTTTAAACGTCTTTACCTTTCTACCTTTCCACCTCACCCCCTCTCCTCTCTCTCTGTCTCTGTCTCTTTCTTTCTTCTTCTCTCTCTTATTCCTTCTCTCTCTCCTGCCTGCTCCTAGGATTCCTTCCATGATCTGATTCCTCTAACTCATAGCCAAGCACATTTAACATGCACATTGAGCTAGCTATTCCTAACTTCTTGCTGATCTCAGACAGATCTAATATGAGGGCAACCTGGCTGTGATATACGTCAACCTATGGATTGCTAGACTGGATTGAACTATACCAGCCATGCTCTTGTTTTCACTCTGGGCTTTTCCATAACCTGTTTCCTTGGCCTGAAACACCCTTTTTCTCCCTTCCTCATCTGACTAACTCTTACTCTGTTTCAAATGTTGTGTCCTCTAGGAAAATTCCGTTACCTTCTCTGAATAACTCTACTTCCACCACCCTAGATGGAAATGGGTGCCCATTCTTGATGCTTCTCCAGAACCCAGTGACATTCAGTAATAGCATTTTCTACCTTGCATAATGCTTGCTGTTTTGCTAGTTTGCCAGTCAGGTCCTAGACTGAGACTTTCATCTTTGAAGCCTAAGTTCTTAACGTAGTAGATGTTAAATGTTTCTTTTATTTTTTGGAGTGGGGGGTGGGAGGTGGTGGGGTAGGGTTTTAATGAGGTAAGAGGTAAATGAAGAGAATTTCTCAGTCAGCTAGGGCCTGGTGGTTGTAACTGCCCCACCACCTGTTTTTCTAAATAAAGTTTTGCTGGAATACAGTCACACCCACTTGACTATGTACTGTCTATGGTTGTTTTCATATTACATTGACAGAATTTAAGAGACAGGGACGTTACAATCCGAAAAATCTAAAATACTTATTATGTGACCTTTTACACAAAAAGTTTGCCAACTCCTAACCTAGATGATTTACCTGTACTAAAAATCCAGATTTTATTTATTTAAATACTAAAACATTCTTTGAACTCCAGTATCTACACAATAATTTTAGGTATGAGTCTTTAGGAGATAAAAAGGTGAAAATAACATAGTCTCTAAACAGAGAAAACTTACAATCCCATGGAAGAGATGGCCATGTTTGGAAGTAATTTCAACCCAAGGTAATGATTAGATGATCAATAAAAGGATAGCTGCTAAATGCTTCATGGAAATTGAGAGGGTTTAACAGAGCATTAGTCAGCTTGAAGGCCCTGACTGGGAAACCAGTGTGCTTTGCCTTTAAAGCCCATTCCAGGGGCAGTATGCACCATATTAGTCAGGTCCATATGGATGCCAGGAGGTATCAGAGTAGGCTGGATGAAAGGCTGCTTTCACAGTCCCATCTCAGGGGCAGTGTGTCCAAATACCAGGTGTTTGGAGGTGGAATATACGGAAACATTCAGATGACACCTTGAATTTTTCACTCTTCACCCTGATGTTCTTCCCTCCCCAAAATTACCCTTGCCATTTTTTCTGTTCTTTATGATGACACTACTATATTGTCAGTTACTCAGACTCAAAACTGTAGTTATCATTGATTCTTTTTTTCCATCTTGATACTTCCTACTACCCCCATCCACTCAATTTTGAATTCCTATAAATTCTACCTCCATAGTGACTCACAACAATAATCACTATCTGAAATTTCTTGTTCATTTATTGTTTATTGTCTGCCTGTCCAGTACTGCACTATAAGCTCAATGAGAGTATAAACCTTGACTATCTTTCTCACTATTTTATCCCCAGAATGTAGAATAAAATGTGGCACATATTATGAGGTAAATAAGTATTTATTGTTGAACACATGGATTTTATTATGATACTTTACAATGTCTGCCTTGTATTTTAATTATTTATGTATGTCTGTGTGTCTACTAACCAGCAAGTTTCTTAAAAGCGTGATCCATTTCTGATTCATCTTTAATCTTTCATAATGCCCCTAAAGTGTGGGGTTCGTTTAATATTTCTGGATTTTTTAAAATCATCAAATAGCCATCATCTTTAGTCACAGCAAAGCAAATATGTACAAGTATATCCAAATCTGACAGAGTGGGGTAGTTCATGAATATTTTGTTTTTAGATGCTAAGGTAGATAAGAAAGCAATACTACAGTATGCTCAGACTACATAAAGTATTATATATCACAAGCTGCCATTTTACTTAATCCTCTAAACTATGATTACAGTAAGTTCTCCTAACTAAAAGTAGAACCACTAAAAATGATCAACATTTTTTTTAATAAAGTAACTTAGTCTAAGTTTCATGCCTATTACTAATAGTTCTAGGAAGAAATTCTTTGACTTTCACTACTAGAGTAGAACAACTGGCAGCCAAAAAACCAAAGCTAATACTTTGTGGTCCACTGCTGTAAAGTGCCTAACTTCCTGCACTATTAAAAAAGATGGACTCTCAAAGGTCCACTATAGCTTCATAAGTGCTTTTTCTAATTGTGCACAACTCTTTTCTTCATATGAGATTGTCGTTATTATACGTCTACCTCAAGGAACCATCCATGGTTTTTCAATAGCATTTCTCATATCTTCCAGGCAAATGTAAGGTCTTATGAGCAGAGCTAAAAATAGGTATCCTCAGGCTCTACTATGGAAGACTATGGTCTCCCCAAACTAATGCCCTGCTACTTGGTCTTAAGTTCCCTCAGTTAACCATAACTGCAGGGAATTCCAGAGGGATTGAAAAAGGTGAGAGTAAGCGAAGAGCATTAGAGTAACTAAAGGTATTTGAGGTGGCTATAAAAAGTCCTAGTCATTGTTCGAGAACAACAAGCATACACTGTGGCGTATATTAATAAGCCTCAGACACAAAACTCCTATCAATTATACACCATAATTAGTGAGCATGAAAATCTGCTAAAGTTGGACCACTATCTGCATTAATGGAATTAAAATTAAAAGGATCCACAAAATAGTAGAATAACTCAATTCTAAGAACTGATAAACTGACCAAACTAATGATTATTAGAATGAACATCAGTCAACTACAGTTGACTGTCAATCCAATACTGTTCTATAAACACATCCTTAAAAATTTTTCTGTACACTTCCTCAATTGTAAAATACTGTTTTTTAGCAACCCAACCAAGATTATGGATTCTCGCCAAATTGACCATATTTCCGCCTGCTTCCCAGATTCTTCTCTTTTGATTATTCTACCCGAGTCAGTCTTAGCTTAGTGTGATTCAGTCCCCTCCTACATCTTTTTGTACATCTTATTGTGTTCCCTTCTCTTGTCCAAGCCTGTCACCTAACTGTGGGAGTTTAATAAACGCTACCTAATTATGATGCCGCTCCTTTTATTTTCTTTTACCCCTGTTTGTTGTTGTTATTGCTGTGCAGTGGATTCTGACTACTAGTGAACTTGTGTACAGCAGAGCAGAACCCTACCCGGTCTTTTTGCACCATTCTCTTACTTTCTGGCGCTAGATCAGACAATACTCCGCTGCTATTTACAGGGGTTTCATGGCCAATTTTTTCAGAAGTGGGTGGCCATGTCCTTCTTCCTATTACCTCCATTTACTGCTCTCATATACTTCTACTTAGAGTCAATCAAAACCATTCGTTGAGCACCTACTCTACAGAGGAACAGCCTTCCTCCACTCCAAAAGAATATATTCTTATTTTCTTAATTGTATTATAAAGATTATGATTTTATCTACCCTGTCAAAGATAGTTTTCCATGGTGGAGTGATTAAAAAAAAAAGTTCATGCATGAGATATTTAACTACAGTGCTGTTTTCTCAATTAGGAGTTTAATCTCTAAGGAATGAGGTTGTGTCTTTGCATGCCTGGTATAGTACCAAATACAGAGCTTACTAGTCCTAAAGAAATACAATAAAAAGATAGTTACTCATAATATTCATATATCTGTAGTACTAAACTTAAAATTGTGCTGAGCAAATAGTAAATACACAATTCTTAGATATTATAATTTATAAACTAATCACATCTTTTTATGAGAAATAAACACATTTGACTTTTACCATAATGATACCTTTTATGGTGGAGGTTACGCAGCAATCAATGCATCATGTTTTAGGCAAAATAAAATTACAAAAATAAAATCTTTCTTGTAATTCTGTTTTTTAAAGTTATCTTGAAAAAGTAAACAAGGAGGACAAGAGAGTTAAATTCTATTCTGCATGAAAGGGACCTTATATATCTAATTCAATTTCTCATTTTATTAGACAAACATAAGACTAAAATATTTAAATTACGTATCTTTTTGTTTTATCAAAACTTCACAAAGACACTTAAGGAAATATCCCTTAAACTATGCTATGGTATACACTGCAAAGTCATTAATGGTCTCATAATTGGTCTCAAAAGTAGAGTGAAGATTAAACCTAAAACTTGTCAGAATTCAAATATTTCATCAAGATCCAAAGATAGTTTTGTATAACATTTATAGACTCATTTCTAATGGTATTCACTAGGTTATAACCTACCTCTTTGTATCTAAGGAGGAAAAAAGATCAGTGATGATGCAGAAATTCTAGTGAGTCAAGACTGAGATTTCGAAGCTCAAAATATCACACCATGTTTCAGGATTAAAAACTTAGATATACTTCATAGCATTTTTAATCCAACAGACCTGAACAGGAGGGGGATTTTATTGAGCTTTTATTATGACCTTGCACTGTGCTAAGTCTTTTATGTACAATCAGACTTAATCCAAATGGTTTAGGATTAACTCTATTTTAGAGATGAGGAAACTAAGTCCGAAATAGGCCATACAGAGTAATGGTTAAGAGCATGGATTCAAATCCCATCTCTGCCACTTATGAATTGTTGCACTACTCTGTGTCTTAATGGCCTTATACATAAAATCGAGAAAATAATAGTACCTTCTCCACAGCATTATTTTAAGTACTGTGTAAATCACTTAGAACAGTGCTTGGCACATAGTAAGTGTTATAAGAAGTCTTAACAGAAGTGGATTTACCCTGAAGCTAATGAAGCTTGAGCATAAGAGCTGCTTTATTTGCACAGTTGCCTTCCAAGGCCCCAGAATGACCTTAGTAATATTTTTATTCATAATCGTGTATTCTTTTCTCAAAGAGCATTCCCCTTCAATTGTTACACTGGATTTGCCCTTGCATGTTATTAATATAGTTGTTGTTGTATTAGAAAGATTAAATATCTGCCCCATGGCACACGACTAGTAATGGCATAACTGAGATATGACCTAAAGTTGATGTGACAAAAGAGTTGGAATTTCTTAACCAAGATATTTTTCTGCCCATTTCTAGCATTTTCCCTTTGTCTCATAAACTGTAATTATCTTATACAAAGAGCATAAATCCTCCCTTCATGTGAGAAAACAAATACTTCTCAATCATATTTCCCTCTTATCTCAAAAGGAGGAGGAAATTCCACATCCAGCAGTGGGGTCTCAGTAGCCATCCATCATCATCCGACAAACCTCTCTCATATACATACATGGCTGTGTTCAACGAGCATGAAGGGAGGTAAGGGCATCCCTAGAGAAGAATGAGTTACCCTACTCCTTGGTTTGTTTTCTGCAGAAGCCCAATAAAGTCTCCTATAGAATCTATTTCTCAGATACAGCCCTTCACCATTTGAAAGCAAGGAGGAGTTGAGCCTAGGTGCAGAGATGATGAGATCAACCTTGAACTTAAAGATTCATTCTTTTAAGTTACTCATGTATCCATTCAACACAAATGTACTGATCTATTATTCTAATCCACCTGTATTTACAGAGTATATGTTGAATTCATTTATTCAATCAACAAATATTTATTGAGCACCTACTCACTAGTTATCGAGAAAGGAAAAAGATAGTAAGGTGCCTACTCTCCCTGAGCCTATACTCAATGAGAATTTTTTATAGATATCTTGTCACTTTATTTATAAAAACAGAGGGCATTCAGGCCTGCAGTTATAAATAATTTTCCTTGTTTGTCAGCTTATTCAATACCCATTTATCATTCTTATTCTTGAAATATCTTGCTTATCACTGCTGGTGCTAAACATCTTCTCAAGGCTCTATTCCATTCACACAAAGTAATCCCTTTGCCTTGGGTGACCATTTACATTAGTAGTTTCCTTAAATTATAGTCAACAAATATGCAAACTTTCTCTAGAAGGTGTAATATTACAACAGGCTCCATAGGAATGGAAGCACAATCTATTAAAAAAAAGTAAATAATTGACTTTTAAGAAATCAATGTTGTATGTGTTGTGTGTGTTTTGTCAAGGCGATGTCTTTAAAAACTCCTAAGCAAATATCCATTAAAGAACATTAGAACACAGAAGTATGCTAAGCTTTTTCCTTTCACATATACACTATGCAGATAACACATTGCCTTGCTTTAGAAAGCCAAAATGCTAGAGACAAAGATATTCCTTGTCAAGAATGGTATCCACATACACCTGGAAGAGGTAAACCCATGCCCCTACTTCAACTTTGTTCCATGTTCAGAACTAAAATCAAAAGGAGAGAGCCACACTTTTGAAAATTACTTAGAGCTATTATCAGATCTCCTGGAACTACATACCAATCAAATAACATTAAAACTTTCTAAGCTATGCAGCCCAGCTAATAAAGACGTTATGTAAATACACTTGTTAACCAGCTACAGACTTTTAAAAGCTTTTTTTTCCAAAAAGTCCATTTAAGAACTTTTCACCTTGACATGTTTCCTGAATTGGTACTGTACATAATAAAACATCTTATGTAGTGGATTTTAAGTTGGGCTTATAATTGTTTGAGTAACAATTCAAGATTTAACCTAGAGCTCAATTTCACCGCTGCCAATGGTTCTCAGGATATTTTTGCCAGGAAGAGAGCATTCCAGTCATTGTTCTTAATGGGCTGTCTGTTGCCAACTAATAACTACTTAAGTTACCAGGTATCATCAGGGGAAATCTCAGGAACTCCTGGGAACTAAGAAAATGTACATACTCAAATGTACATACTCAAATATCTGGCATTTCTCAATCCAATTTTGGGAACATTTCAAATATTTACTACAGGTTAAACAAAACACTACATGATAATTTCCTATTCTTCAGAATTCATAAATCACCATACTTCTAATGACAAAGAGAAAACATCTATCTTGCCAGCAACTTTAATCATAAAACTTAATTCTTCCTTCTGAGAAAGCATTTGTGGCATGATGTATTTATGGGAGCAATATAAAGCACCTGGTTTTAATCAACTTGCCCAGATATGTTCTAATTAATAGAAAAGCAAATTTTAATGCAAATTTTATGCATCAATTATAAAACAATAGAGCTGTATTATTTACTTCTAATATATTTATTACAAAATTATATTTTGAAGCCTTTTAATTTCAAGTTGATATTATGACAATGTCTGTCATCACGTGTGAATGGATAGACAAATACCCATTGGTATAGGGAAAGCCATAGCCAACTGAATAGTACTTAACAATAATTATAAAGGCCTTATTAACTAGATTAGATTCTGTAATATTCATTGTTAATTTCCTTTTCTCTTACAAATCACCTAAATGAACAATTCTAATTTTATATTTCTGACAAATATATGGGCTACTGCTTTACTATAGCAATTTTCTGCTTTTAGCAAGGTTTGGTAAAAGGTCCTACCAATTCTCTGCCCCCAAATTTTATTAATTAAAACACTAAGGAATCATAACTCACAACCAAGTTTCCCCAAAAGCTATAATTTATAGTGACATTTCGTTTTCCTGAACCTTTATGAGTTGCTGATTGCTATTCAGAAGCACTAGCTTTTAAAACAATCATTATCTTGAAAATAAAATCTAATATAAAGATAATCACATTCACAAATGGAACCTATGTGAATATGTATTTGAATATGTTAACAATCTAAATTGAATTTTTGAATGTCCCTGTGAGTATCAAGTGAAGTCATGCTTCATTATTTGCTTCTCTGGCCTTTATATGAGAAACAACAGCTACCTAGTGACTTTTAGAAAACGTTTTCAGCAACTTGAATTGTTTGTTGAGAAGAAAATACCTAGACTCTCTAACATTTTCATTCTTCATGTTGAACCAAAAGCTGCATAGGAAGATACCATTCTTTGGGATTCAATCACAGAACACTCTTATTCTGGAACCAAAATAAACCATCCATCTCCGGAGACCAAAAGGTCTTCTGAAAACTGCTCTTCCTACTAAATGTTACTACAATTAGAAAATTTAAAAAGATCATTCTGATTGTAAACACAAAGGATTTTAGACTGGCTCCCTTTCTTTTATTCATGTGAAAGTTAGAAATGAAAAGCATAAAAAGTTTGTGTGTCCAAATACAATCATTTTGTGACCATGTAGTATTCTGAAATTTCGTGAAGATTGTTTCTCAAATTTTTGAATTAAATGCTTCTTAAAATTTAGAAAAAGATGATCTGGTAGGTTAGGATTAGCTTGGTGTCCAAATTCATATAATTATTTGTCTACCTTCTGGGTTTTGGATTATATCAAATGTCAATCAATCCTTTATAAAGTTTTCACTTTTATATAATACCAGCTGACATCAGATGATAAACAGATGATAAAATTATTACTATGTTTTTAGTTTGAATACAAATTATAATTTTAGTTTACAAAATTATATAAACAACTGTATTCCATGTTCATCACACGCCAGGCACTGCCCTGGGCGTGAGAACATGGTGGTGACTAGACAGATACGGCCCTGCCCTCTCCAAGCTTTACAGTCGTGTTTTCTAAAAGTCTTTATGCCTCATACTTTGAAGTTTCATTTGTGTCCTGTTTATCTCTAAAACTCTCAAGTATCCATGTATTATGAGAATATTTACAGAACTATCTCAGGAGGTTCAATCTTGGGTGACTACATATCACTCTAAGAGTGAACAAAAATGAAAAGACAGAAAGAATAGGATGCAGAAAAGTTCAATAAGCAAACTTTCTCAAAATTTTATGATCTCAAATTCCTAATATCCCTTCTAGTAGTCCACATTTTTCCTGCTGACAAGGATGAAATCATGTTCAAGTAGTTCTTTTAGTGTATAAACTATATACCATAAGGTATACAAACGTATTGCTCAAATTCTTCCTTTACAGTCTACAAGGAATTTTACACTATATATTTGCAATACATTGGCTGTTATCAGATAACTGTTTTATCATCAGTCACATTTTCTATCAAAAGATGAATCATTCGTCATTTAAGGAAAGATATTTGGTTTCTATAGATCCGAGTAGGATTATTTAAATCATTATGGAACCTGGTAAACGAAATAGATCAACTTAATCATGTAACTAAGTTTCACCTGTAGTTTCACCTTTGCGAAGGTGGAAAAACACAACAGAATAAAACAAAAATACCTCATCTATAGCAATATTAAGCACTGAAAAAAATAAATATACATTAATTCTATTTCAATATATCATGTGGCTTACTTACTGCTTAGTTTAAAATACCCGTATTTTTACGTCCCTGACAACTGCTGTGGTTTAAATTTTTCTTAAGGACTGCAAAAATACAAATCTGTAAAGGGAAGCACTCAGTTTTTAGAGCAACTTACACACATCCTCACTATGACCACCTTGGCCAAAACACGTTTATAATAAAGCATCACCTTTGGGGGAACCATTCCATTTTCTCAGAGAAACCTAAAATACTATTAAACTCCCCATTTTTATTGTTCTTTCTTTACACTTTTTCATAATTTTTCATAGAAAATGCCATATTAAAAAATGTTTGTATACTCACCTCCTTGAATGAAAGCTAGTTTTATGGGTAGAGTAGATGGCGCAGTGGCAGAATTTCAGTAGTGAAAGTGGACATGTACTTCCCTGAGGGAAACCCAGAGGGGTGCACGCAAAGATTTATTGCACTGTTATTTGGCAGACAATGACAGAATTCCTGAATTAATAATTATAAAAAACAAAAGTAACACACACGCGCGCGACAACTCTAAATGGCAGGGGTAGTATCCAGAAAGATCATTATGCCAGAAACATAACTTGTTTTATAAAACCATGAACTTTCCCAAAGTAAATCTTTATACGATTTGACCAGCATTTAAACAAACATACTTCAAAAATAATGCTACTGAATCGTCATTTTAAAACATAGTAAGGATTTTCTCTCGCCAAGGGGAGTCTTCTGGAATATTTTTTAATGCATTGATACCACTAAAATACAAACATTTTTGATAACCTTCACTAACATATTTTTAAAGAATACCCAAACACATTTCTTTGTTTTAACATATAGTTTCACTAATTATCAGAAATACCATAGTTATGATATATTATCAAGTCATTAGCAAATAAAACTGGTTTAGAATGGTTTATAGTATTGATTTTTGCTGTTTTAGTTTTTTAAGCATGCTTAGTCAACTAAATCATGAAAACATTTGGAATAAGTTAAAAATAGAATTTTTCAAGAAGACATTCATGCACAAAATAAAGTGTGGAGATTTACTTGAAAACTATGTCACTCTATATTGTCGTGCAGACACTAAAATAATTACATCATTTCCTACCATGTAATTGTATGCTTTTAAAATTACACTAAGTAAATTACAACAAGTACAAACAGGCATGATTAAGAGTTGTGGAAAAGCCTTTCTACCAAAATAAATATATTTTAAAAAGTAAAGCCTGTGTTTAAAATTATCCTCACAGTTTTTGGCATAAAAGTTAACATTCGAGGTGTTAATAAAATATTTAATAGGGCTGAAACATACATACTGGCTCAAGAAAAATGTGTGTGTGTGTGTGTGTGTGTGTGTGTGAAATACATTTTCTTACACCAAGGGCATTGCAAACTTGAAATAGCAAAGCAAATCAAAGTAAAACAGTGATAATAACGATTAAGGAGGACAGCTGCTTAAATTCTCCTTTAGTGCCTAAAACCACCTAAAGTTCTCAAAGATTTTCGAAAGATTCAGCTCACAAAAAGTTTCTCTACAGAGTATTTTCACTTTGGGAACTTTCCAGGTTTCAGGAATGCCCCACTCTAGGGGGGGCCAGAGCATTGTTTCCGGATTGTATCAGCAGCTGTGTTTTTCGTTCTAATTAGTGGCTAATAAATTCTAGTTATATCTTCATCAAAATTTCCACTCTTCCTATAATATACTAAAATTCTGTCTGAAGCAAAATGAAACTTGCTTTCCCACTACTCTCAAATATGCAAGGCAACACAAAGAGGCATTTGGGGGATTGCTAGTTGGGGAACCAGGACTGGCCAAAGGGGACAAAAAAAAGGAGTCAATCATTCTTTATTTTCAGCCATCCTTGCGCTGGCCCCTGAATCACCGTTACTGGAACAACGTCCTCACCAGTTGAGTATAAATACAAGACCTAACTCCACAGGGCTTTGTACCCCGAGAGCAAATCTTATTAGAATCTAACTGGATCAGAACACCTACTTTCACACATAAGCTCCCAAGTACACACACGCAGGACCTTACCTGTTTTTATGCCGGGTCTTGAGCAAGTTTCTTCCAAAGGGAGCCATGGTCCGCCAGGCAAGCCAACAGCAAGGACCCTATCTCAAAGTTATCTGAGGGTGGGGGGCGGGGATGTCTGGATTTCTAGGGTGAAGAGGGGGGAGGACTGGGAGCTTCCTCTTCACCTCCTCAGATGTTCCTGGCTTTCAGCTCATTAGTAGCCGGCAAGAGAGCTGCTGGGAGTTGTGCAACTGCTGCTTCACTTTGAACTGCGGGATTGTTGTGGCTGCTACACCTTTGGAGACCAGCCCAGCTTCAGCCTCGAAGAAGGCATTTGGAAGCAGGAAAAGAAAAAAAAGAGAGAGGAAGGGAGGGGGACTCTATTGTGTTCTGTAGTTATTCGCAGACTTGCTAAACTTTAAGAACTGCCAACCCCACAGGCATGGTAATACCCATGGAATGGAAATTTCACTAGATTTGGGAACTCCCCCTCCCCCGCTTTCCACAACCAACCCCACGAGGTGAACTGAACACAGAAAAGGAGTAAAAGTAAATACTCCCACCTCCCAGCCAGCTCCGGTCTGTGAAAAGTAACCTGGTCGTGGCGAGCAGGAGTGAGGGCCACGATCTCTGCTTAGCGATTCCACACACACCCCCTGCCCGGGGGGTCAGTGCTGTAAATACGCTGACGAGGAGCGAAGCTGGAGGCCGGATGGAGGCGGCTCAGACCCCTGGGAATCTGAGCCCCCGAGTTCATGAGCCTAAGAGCTGCCCCCAGCGCCACTCCCCACGCGCTTCGTCCTCCCAAAGCTGAAGGATCTGAAGGACCCAAGGGCTCCAGGGCTGACTGATCCCGGCATTGGCATAGGAACCGGCCGGGGTTTGGGGTCTAACTCCCACGGCGTTTACACCGACCCCTGCCCCATGTGTGGCATTTACTGGGCCTCTGGGGCCGTGGGAGTTTGAAGGGAGAGCCAACTGTTTGCTCCCGCCCCTCGAGTAGCAACGCGAGAGAGGACGCGTGGAGCTCGAAGTGTGCAGTGGCTCTCACGCGAGCTGGAACTCACGAGCCGGGCAGCCGGGCAGAGCTGGCGGGGGACGCGGGGGCGGGCGGCCGGGCGCCCGCGGTCTGAGCGCCCCTGCGCCCGCGACGCCGAGGAACAGTGCTGTGCAAAGGCGAGGGCCCCTAGAATTCTCCAGGATTTCTTCTACGGTTGCGCCCCACCAACTCCCCTCTTGCCCGTGCACCCCCTCCCCCGCACCCCTACTCCCTGCCACGCTTCCAATCATTGGCTTGGGCAGCAGAGGGAGGGAGGGAGAGACGGAAAAGAAATCACAGGACTGTGGGTTCTCTCAGAATCACACTTCAGGCTAGTGGATCTCCGGACTTTGGCAACGCCGTGAACGGCTCGCACTCTCTTTGGGAGGCCGCCCCCACCCCCAACAACAGCAAACACAAAAAGTGATCTCAAAGGTTTCCGTAATTTTTATATGCTCTGATTTACGCATTATGATTTATTCAGTATTCTAGAGAGCTCAAAAAAATCATTTTTTCCATTATTTACTATTATAATTCTTCTCTAGTCTTCTATGTTGTATACATCTTTATTTCTCTATATATACACATGTACGTATTTTATATGACACTATTGAATTTAAAATTTGTTATTTATTGTTTATAATTGTACGTGAATATTACATATACGCCCTGTATTTATGTATCCCGAATTGTTACAAATAGAAAACATTACAATAGCCAATGCTTTAATTCAGTTACCTTTTTTGTATTCCTGGAAGATGAGATAATTTTTAAAAATATACCCATCTTTTAAATGGATCTAGGTTAGTGGTACCACAGAAAACCTTTAAAACATCAAAAGTAATAATGACATGTTTTATATGTTATGTGATGTGTATATATCACATACACACTATACATGCAACATAATCTTGGGTATTCTTCAGTTTCAGTTCTTGATTTTATTTTACAAGCACATCACAAAAAACGATTTAAACTGTTAATGGAAGATTGCCCAGTTAGTCTAAATATTGTTCAAAATACAATCCCCTAAAGCTATACTATTACTATTTCGTTATTAACGTAATGACTGCAGTCAATTTGCAGAGTTTTGCATTCACGAATATCCCTGCGTCTCTTGTAGTTTCGGTTCTACGCCCTTTTTAACATTATTTGTATATGTAGTTTTCATATAAAACATTTTTCAATAAAAGAGTT
The DNA here is from genome assembly GCF_020826845.1 of Diceros bicornis minor. Taxonomy (NCBI): domain Eukaryota; kingdom Metazoa; phylum Chordata; class Mammalia; order Perissodactyla; family Rhinocerotidae; genus Diceros; species Diceros bicornis. The sequence continues at coordinate 34,881,923 of NC_080764.1, read as the reverse complement.
TCAGTGGAACAAGAGGAAACATTACATCTTTATTAGCATAATCTTAAATTGAGTTTCGAGTAAGCACAAATGAGTCTCATTTAGGTTGTTACTCTTCCTCACATAAAATAATCTATTAATACTATTCATGACAAGCTCTTTGATGTGTAAGAATTAAACACAAAGGGTAATGTCCCTCAGATATTAAAAGCTGAAAGGAATCAAAAACATGGGCACTAATATTTAAATAGAAAAATAAGCAAGTAACAATTTTAAAAGAAAATAACAAAATCATATTTTAAAAAATCAACTTCACTAGTAACCAGATTTTGTATAGGTAAATTGAAATGAGATTTCTTATTGCCAAATTGCATGGTTTTTAAAATGATGCTCAACTCTGTCTGATGGTCAGAGTATACTACTCTATATGAGTAGTACAGATTGGCATATTTCTTGTGAAAATGAATTTGGCTATGTACATCAATAACTTTCAAAATATTTCAACCTCTTTTATTCAATTTTATACTCATGAGAATTTTTCCCAAGGAAATAATCAGGGTTTCATAAAAATGCTTATTGATATTCATTCGAGAACTAAATGAAATATTGCATACAACGAGTTGACACATAGTATTAGAAAAGTACTATTTTTTTTTCCACAGGGTAGAGTAGTATGAAAAATTACCTTAACTTGAAAATAAGGCAAATTGATGACTGCATGTCCTTTCAATGATATAATGGAGCATTGTCTAACAGTTCCTCCCAAAGATTATCTAATCCTCTGGAAGAATGCATTTTTTAAATTTACTATTTACTATTGATTAGGCCCAGATTCTGAAATTAGATGTTAAATTGCAAAAAAAAAAAAAATAGGCAAGTTGCAAATGATTTTTGTTCAGAAGTGATGCGAATGATTTTTACCAAGTAGAAAGATAACTCGAAAGGTTATGGTTTTATTGCCCTGTGGAACATCAACCAATTTTATATCTAACTTCATTTTATTTCAGCATTTTTTTAATTCACTAACTATATTTAGCAGTCTTTCCTGTTCTCTTTTGGACCAGCTTTACAATTCTGCTGGATCTCTCATTAATAAGTCAGGTCAGTCTTTGACACTTGCCCTCCGTATATTTGTATGAGACTCAAACATGTCAGTTTTTTGAAAATTATACTTTGAAAAACTCTGAGCATGCATCAGTCCTTTTCTGAACCAACAGGAAATCTTTATAGAAGAAAGATAGTTACTTATCTATACAATCCCTACCTTTCTTAAAAGACAAAATGAGTTTTTATGGTAGAAAATCATTAGAATCGTCTTACGCTCATCTCTGAGTGTGAAGCTCGGCCAAAATAGAAATATTTCCCTACATATTTAGATTAACATATGAGAAATCAACATGGAAGATGGTACATTGTACTTAATAATGAAAGAATGAATGAATATTCTTCTCAATCAAATGAAGATTATTTAAGCTATGGTTAAACTGGTATCCAAAGCTAAACAGGGGCCAGCCCGTGGCTTAGCGGTTGAGTGTGCGCGCTCCATTACTGGTGACCCAGGTTCGGATCCTGGGCGCACACCGACGCACCGCTTCTCCGGCCATGCTGAGACTGCGTCCCACATACAGCAACTAGAAGGATGTGCAACTATGACATGCAACTATCTACTGGGGCTTTGGGGAAAAAAAGGAGGAGGATTGGCAGTAGATGTTAGCTCAGAGCCAGTCTTCCTCAGCAAAAAGAGGAGGATTGGCATGGATGTTAGCTCAGGGCTGATCTTCCTCACACACACACACAAAAAAAAGCTAAACAGCGTTAAAACATGTATTCTGATAGAAAACCCTGTTTTTGAAGGAGGTAGAACAAAGAAAATAAATGTATCAATTCTTGGTTTAGATCATTCATAGACCACCTCTCTTCATATTAGGAAGTGTTTTCTTTCTTTCAATTGAATTTTTTCCAGTTTTATTGAGACATAATTGACATGCATCATTGTATAAGTTTAAGTTGTATGGTATAATGGTTTGACTTACATATATTGTGAAATGATTACTGCAATAAGTTTGGTTAGCATCCATCATCTCATATAGATACAATAAAATGAGAAAGAAAACAAAATTTTTCTCTTGTGATAAGAACTCAGGATTTACTCTCTCAACTTTCATATATATCATACAACAGTGTTAACTATAGTCACCATGATGTATGCTACATCCCTAGGACTTATTTGTTGTGTAACTGGAAGTTTGTACCTTTTTGCCATTTTTCTCCAATTTCCTGCCCTCCACCTCTGGTAACCATGTTCAAGGCTTTTTATTATATGAACTTTTCTGACTTTTAGCAGCTATAGCATGGAATTAAGAGCACAGTTTTGAAGCTACGCAGAGATCCATGCCAGAACTCAGCCACTTCCTAGAGGAGAGCTTGGATAAATTACTTCACCTGTCTGAGCCTCAGTTTTCTAATCTGCAAAGGGAAGAAAATAATAAGACTTCATTCTCATTTTCCATTAAATGTAAGTCCAAGAGGATGTTTTCTTTTCAAAAAAAGAGACAGTCCTCTACAGATGTGTTGTATTCTTATTACTAGAAATTTACTTTCCACACTTCAGTGATTAAATTAGCTTGCTGGTACACAGCTGCGCTGGTAAGAGCCAGTTTTCCCCAGGGCCTACATAAAAAGAAAAGCAGAACTGAGGTTCCAGATCTTGGATGATACAGAGATACTTGACTCTGAGCCAGTTTGTCACCACTTATATGGTAATGTGTGAAGAAAAATCATGCTACACAGCTTGTTATAATCAGTTTGTCTGATTTACTCTAAACTTCATTTTCAATTAAGGGAAAAATGGTAAGATACAGAACCTGTTTGGACAACAGAGAAGAACTCAGAAATAATGAAAACTGGCCAGAAGAGTGGGATCAGAACTTGGACGAGAATCTTTGGACAATCAAGGTGCAGCAAAAGAGCACCAGACAGAACAGGGCTGTTTATAGCAGAAGGCAGAAAACCTCAGAAAAGTGAATGGAAATACGTGGTTAAACTGAATCCCAGAGCAATTATTATTATTACTCCAATGAGTAGCTACAGTTCTTTCCCGTGCTAAGTTGGCTCATGGTAATAGGAATCAGGTCTAAAGATTGGAATGCATGTGACTTTTCTCACAGAATAATTTAAATAATGGATGTAGGTATCATGGGTTGTGAAGTAACTTCTCTAAGAATTTTTGAGCATGGAAGGAATAACTATCTTGAATGGTTTTGGAAAAGCCCAGAAGCGGAGACTCCATGTCAGCTCTAGGATTCTATGGTCGTGATGTTCTTTTGATTTTCCAAAAAAAAAGTTTAGAATGGCACTCCTAAGCTTCTGTAGGACTTACATAATCACGTGTCTAATTAGTCATCCAGCTTCAATAGGTGGGTCCAAGCGTTTAATTAATTAAACAGTATTTGAATAGCTGACTGGGTGGGTGTTGGCCAGATACCTGTGTCCTAAATAAAAGGCCAAATTTCTTCACTTAATAGCCATGGCTTTTATTAACTCTACTGAGGACAAATCCGTATAAGGGTGGCTACTACTAAAAAATTGCTCAACTTTAAAGAAAGCCTTGTGAGACATGGATACTTTTATAATATTGTTTGTAATATGAATTTATAAACACCCTCAAATACACAGTCTCCTGGTATACTAAATAATAGAATCATAGTATTATGTTGTAGTGCTTTACATAAAGCATTTTTATGTCTCATATCTCATTTAATCCCAATATGGTCAGCAGAAAAGAAAATATTATTTCAATCTTATGAATAAGAAAAGTGAGGTTTAGAGTCATATGATGATTTCACCATTACTCAAAACAAAGCACAAACTGGAATCAAGATGATTTTAGAGTAGGGAAGAAACATAGATATCCTCTTTCAAATCTCTCGTTACATAAATGAAGAACACAAGACTGAGATAAATGCACTTGCTCAAGGATATGTGTGTTAGCATGGAGTAGAACAAAGAACAGACCTTGTCGACTATGTTAACAAATCAGATATAGCTTTTCAATTAACATATAAAATAGAACAAAATAAAAATCTGGAGACTAAAACAGACCTTAGAATTCATTCATGCAAGGACTCATTTTACTGCTAAGGACTCTGAGTACAGAAGAGAATAATTTCCAAACTTCACACAGTATTTGGCTTGAAACACAATTCTCCCAATTCAGTATTCTTTTAAAATTATAGAACTGTATGTGCTTAACCTATTTGCAAGCATTTAAATGGCTTGGGTTCAAATCTCACAAGCCTAAATGACCTCTGTTTCATAATTTATAAAGAAAGAAAATAGTTTAAATCCAGTGACAGGAATTTTCATAAACTCATGAAGCATTAGCAGAATTTTTCTTGAATAAATAGTAAGTCTTATAGAGATATGTGATGTGCTTTTTACTAGAAATTTACCCTTCGAGTTTTAAGGTGTCAAAGACTAATAATTTTACAATTCAAAACTCTCTTTTAACAAATACGGAATGGGTAGGGAAAGAAAAGGTGATACCGTATGTTTCCAGTCAGGATATTAAACACCACTTTAGGTAGTTCAAGCCAAGTGAGTTTTGATGCAGAGAATTGGTTACAAAGGTGTTGGAAAGAATGGAGAAACAAAAGCAGAATTCCAGGAAGCTGTTACCTTACTTGTGCTGAAACCCTTGAGCCAGCAATGACTTCTCAGCTCCTGGAGAAACTTCTTCTACTTTCCACTCTGGTTAGAACTGGAAGGCTGCTCCTGGCAAAAAACACTGAGGTGTGCACTCCAACAGTGCCAGGCCAGTATTTGCAAATCTTTTGGCTCTTCCCACTTCCCAAACTTCTGCCCATATTTCTCAGTGTTAGAACTTAAGAGAAAGTTCGTGCTTAAGCCACTAGCTTGAAATCTCAGAAATCTAGTTTCAGGCTTCTAACCCTGTAGGCACAGGGGGACATATGGAAGGATGTGGAGTTGAGAACAATTAAATCATACACTATTTGACATTTGGTAAATAGTTTTCCAGTGTATAACTACCTGGAAGATTACAGAGACAAGACGCTTTCTGTGTATGAACTAAGTGAGGGGAAAAAAGAATTCAACATGGTACATAGTTCCAAGGGAGAGAGGCTGAGTAAAGACAAGGCTGTTGGATATGTCCTATCTTATGACTAACGTAAATAAAAAAAATATAACTGCAGATGCTCAGGACTTGATTCATACTCATAATAGAAAACTCCAAGTCAATATTCCCTTCCCTGAGAAAAGGAACAAATGCTTTAAGAGAGAGAACTACTGCCGTATAATATTATTCCTATTGACCCAGCATGAGTTCTGGAATCAGACATATTTGAATTTGAATTTAGCCTCTGTTATTTACTAATTGTGTGACATTGCAACATTGTTATTTATATTCTCTGAACCTTGATTTCCTAAGTAATCTCAAATGGATAGAATCCATACCCAATGTGATTGTTGAGAAAATTACAATAGGTCACAAATAAAATGTTCCAAGTACATAATATATAGTCAGTAAATGTTAGCTCCATCTCCCCGCAGTCCCTGCCCCTTGGGGTGTGTATGATTCAGACTAAAATGATCATGCTGGAGGGATTTTCCTAGACAGAATTAGGACTATTACTTCTTTCCTCACTTCCTCAACTACTCACACATGGAATTGCTAGAATTATTACTTATAAGGAATTAAAGTTGGTGGTCAGTCTTCAGCTCTGTCTAAGTTATAGATATTATCAGTAAATATTAAAAAGGAGTCAGCATCTTCACAGTTGGAAATAATTCTTCAATTCAGAGCATTTAAAAAATGTTACAAAGGATAATCATTTATTGGCTTAAGACCCTCGGGTTTACTTCAAATATTAATACCCAAAATAAAAACCTTAAATCTGTTTTTCTCCTTTGAAATGCATTAGGTGAGTGATTCAAATTAATCTGTGGTAATTTGAAGAGAATATTATGTAATAACACACGTTGATGATTTTTAACAAAGCGTAAAAACAGCTAAATTATTATTATTGTTAAAAATATAAAAACATAATATAATTTGTTATAATTTATTATATCAATATTCCTTAGCATTTATGTTTGGTTCCTGTTTAACAAACACATTGACTTGAAGCTAATTAGTTCTTGGATACAGTAAATGTTTATTGGACACCTAGAATATGCAAAGCACTGAATTAAAACCTACTATTCAAAGATGAGAAGGCACAGTTCTGGCTTTCAAAGAGATTGAATTGAACGGGAAAAACAATAATATTATGAAGTATCATTCCTTGAATTGAGCTATGTATGCATAAAGTACAGTGGTGACATGGGAGGGACGCAATTAAATCTATTAAGGAGAGTTGAGGAAAATCATAACTCCGAGAAGTAGGTGTTATTATTGCCATTTTATAGATGTTAATGACAATAATGGTTTAGAATTATAATACAATAACTTACATGGCCTTTGGAAATTTTTTCCTTAACAGGTGCTTAATAGATATTTTATTAAGTAGAGTTGGGACTGTTTCCTTTATTAAACTTATTAAAGATTTTGTGAACGTAATTCTAATTCACCACACTACCAGCAATCTTTCCTTATGATATGGAGAACATATTAGCCTCATACATGTCAAGGCACTAATACAAATTGTTATGGATTGAACAGTGTCCTCACCAAAATTAATACGTTGAAGCTCTAATCCCTAATGTGACTGTATTGGGACATAGGGCATTTAGGGAGTTATCTAAAATGAGGTTAAATGAGATCACAGGGGTGGGTCCCTAATCCCATAGGGCTGGTATCCTTATAAGAAGAGAAAGAGACTCCAGAGCTCTCTCTCACTGCAGGCACACAGGGGAAAGGTCATGTGGACACAGAGGAGAGGGTGGCATTTATAAGCCAGGATGAGAGTCCTCACCAGAAACCAAATTTGGCAGCACCTTGATTATGGACTTCTAGTATCCAGAACTCTGAGAAAATGGATCTCAGTTGCTTAAACCACCCAGTCAGGGGCCGGCCCAGTGGCCTAGTGGTTAAGTTCGTGGCTCTGCTTCGGAGGCCCGTGGTTCACCAGTTCGGATACTGGGTGTGGACCTACGCACCATTCATCAAGCCATGCTGTGGTGGTGTCCCACATAAAGCAACTAGAAGGGTGTACAACTATGATATACAATTACCTACTGGGAGTTTGGGGGAAAAAAAGGAAAAAAGGAGGAAGATTGGCAACAGATGTTAGCTCAGGACCAATCTTCCTCAAAAAAACCAAAAAACAAAAACCACCCAGTCTGTGGTATTTTGTTATGACAGCCCAAGCAGGCTGGTACACCAATAATTAGAAGCAGATGAACTTGGACTAACTTTCCTTGGGGAAGAACATCACAGTACCTTTTGCCTGTTGGAAAAAAGCTACCTCCTTTAACATCCCTTTGTGTTCTGGGAGAAGAGGTGGATGAGTTTGTACCTGGATCTGGGAGCCTCCTGGGAAGTTCAGGGGTCTCAGTCCACACCTTCCCTTTGAGAGTCAACGTTATAGAATTTCCCAATGAAAGAAAGTGCCGTCCCGACTGAAAGGATACCAGGGTTGCTAAGGGTGATTCAAATCCAACTGTGAGGAAGTTCACAGGTTGTATCTTTCTCAGGAAGTTTCTACAGAGAAACCTGTAGCCTCTGAGGCATGACTCCTTCTGGAAAACTTTCAAGACACAGCCACCATAGATTTTCACATTCTAGCCAAGTTTGTTAGCGTGGGTTAGGAAGAAATGTGGGACAGCTTAAAAGCTAGAGCTGCGAGTCAGCTGTTCACATTTTCAAAATTTCCTTCCTGGTATTCTCTGTTAACAGGACTGCTTTGTTTTTATAGGTGAGGAAGAGGGAAGCAAGGGAGAGGAGTGGTGACATTAGATTTCTTCATAAATATAGGCATTACTGAAGTGATTAATGGGAAAAATATAAAAAAATGTAACTATATTGCTACCCCAATAGAGTGGCTTAGATCTTGTAGATTTTCACACGTAGTGGAGCCCTAAAAACTACAATTTAAAAAATGGTCACGCTTATGAACAGGCAAATCACAGAAGGATTAAAGAAGCTCAGTGCTGAGGTGTTCAAAATATGTTCACAGGGGGCCCGGAGGCGCAAGCGGTTAAGTGCGTGCGCTCCGCTGCGGCAGCCTGGGGTTCGCCGGTTCGGATCCCGGGCGCGCAGCGACGCACCACCTGGCAAGCCATGCTGTGGCGGCGTCCCATATAAAGTGGAGGAAGATGGGCACGGATGTTAGCCCAGGGCCAGTCTTCCTCAGCAAAAAGAGGAAGATTGGCAGATGTTAGCTCAGGGCTGATCTTCCTCACACAAAAAAAATATATGTCCACAGACTCTTTCACGCTCCTCCCTTCAATAGATAAAGGTTAATTTCCTCTCCTTGAGTGTAGACACGTCTTAGTGACACACTTCTAATGAACAGTAGTAGGTTGGACTTAGTGACATGCTTCTAACAAATAATAGAAGAAGTGATTGTGTGTCACTTTCAATATTAGGTTATAACAAGACTGTGGCTTCTGTCTTGCTCTGGGGGAAGCCACGTTGTGAGCAGCCCTATGGAGAGTCCCACATGGTGAGGAACTCAAGCCTTCTGTCAATGGCCGCATGAATGAGCTTAGAAGCAGTCACCCCAGCCCCTTCAGAGACCGCAGCCCCACCTGACAGCTTGACTGAAACCTCATGAGGGACCTTGAGATGGAGCCACTCAGCAAAGCTGTTCCCAGCTTCTTTATTCTTGTAAACTCCCCGAGATAATAAATGTTTTTAGCTGCTAAGTTTTGGGGCAAATTGTTACACAGAGTATTTTCGTCCTGATCACAATTCCAACGTGTAGAGGAGGGGGGATTTCCTCCACCCTGCGAGCAATGCTTCAGACACCAGCTGGGTGTCCTAACAATTCAGCTCAATTCTGACACCGTCTACTTGGAGACAGCATCAGATCCCACAGGTTAAGGGTTCGGTACTATACGATTGTCCCCCTCCAACTTCAGCCTCCAGTCACAAGTCCATGTTGCCACCTGTGCTTCTGACTAACAAGGGTATAATTCAGAGGTTCCCACTACCTCTTCTTTGAGTTCAATTAATTTGCTAGAATGGATCACAGAACTCAGAGAAATGTTTTACTTACTAGATCGCTGGTTTATTGTAAAAGAATATAACTCAGGAACAGTCAGATGAAAGAGATGCATAGGGCAGGGTATGGGGAAAGGGCACAGAGCTTCCCTGCTCTCTCAGAATGTGCCACTTTCCCCACATCTCCACGTGTTCACCAACCCAGCTCGGTGAACCTTGTTCTTTTGGGGGTTTATGGAAGCTTCATTACATAGCCATGAGTGATTCAATTATTAGCTATTGGCGATTGATCTCAATCTCCAGCCCCTCCTCCATCCCTGAAGGTGGTGGGATCCAGGGTCCTGAAAGTTCCTATCCTCTAATCACATAGTTGATTCTCCTGGCGACCAGCACCCATCCTTAGGTGAGGTCCAAGAGCCTCCTCATTAACATAACAAAAGACACCTTTATCACTCTCTTATTTAGAAAATTCCAAGGGTTTTAGCACCTCTGTGCCAGAAATGGGGACAAAGACCAAATATATATTTCTTATTATAAATCACAATATCACATAGAGTTACATAACTGTTACAATCAGTCTCACTAGATATCAGAGAAATGCAAAATAAAACAACAAAGTCATTTCTTGAACAATAGACTGGCCAAATTTTTAAAATAATAATTCCCAGTATTTACCAGGGCACACACTATTGATGAGTATGTAATTGAAACACTCTTTTTGGGGAATAATTTTTCAATATACTAGCTATAAAAATTTAAAGCACATATATCTTTGACTCAGTGGTTTGACTTCTAAAAATCTAACCTAAAGGAGTATTTGTAAATGTTCCAAAAAGTGCGCTCTTGTATCATTGTATGCCAGAGCAAAAAACCATCTAACAACCACTTGTACATCAAGCACTTTCCTCAATCCTTATAAGAGTCCATGAGATAAGCACATTTTTTAATCACCATTTTATAGATCAGGAAAACTGGCATACAGAGAAGTAAATCACTTCCTTGAGGTTGCAAGGCTGCTAAGTAACAGAGCAGAGATTCAAAGCCATGCTCTTAACAATTACAATATGCTGCCCCTCATAGGAAAAAATATTTTGAATGTATTTTGACAGGAAAATGTTTAAATAAATAATGCACTCCAATTATAGACAACTCTGAATATTAAAAGTAATAAGTTAGATCTATATACAATTTGATGAAATGATTTCAGTAATTATTTTCCTCCAAATTAAACTACTTATCAAGAATTGGTGATGAAAATGTTAGAAGCTGTTAAACAAGTGATGCTAATGAATGTGGATAGCAGCCTGGAAAGCTCTAGCATATGGCCACTGTGTGGAACATGGGTCCACTGTTTCTAAATTTTCTGATTTTTTTCAAGATAACCTATGCAAATGTGGGTTTTGTAAAATGTGAAATATTGCCATATTAAACACATGGCAACAAATTGAATTTTAAAATACTGAAGCCAAATATAATATTTCTGAATGCAGATACTACCTCCAGTGTTCTAGGTTGAGATTTCCCCATAAACTAACAATAATAGATTAAGGAGAGTTATTCAAAGCCACCTGAAAAACTTCACTGAAACATGATTCAATTCATTATCATATCTAAAGAAATAATGTATTGGGGGCCGGCCCAGTGGCGCAAGTGGTTAAGTGCACATGCTCCGCTGTGGCGGCCCGGGGTTTGCCGGTTCGGATCCCGGGTGCGCACCGACCCACCACTTGGCAAGCAACACTGTGGTGGCATCCCATATAAAGTGGAGGAAGATGGGCATGGATGTTAGGCCAGGGCCACTCTTCCTCAGCAAAAAAAAAAAAAAAAGAGGAAATTGGGAGATGTTAGCACAGGGCTGATCTTCCTCACCAAAAAGAAAAAGAAAAAAGAAATAATGTATTAGTCAAAGAGATGTTAGCCAGTCACGGAAACATAGACAAGTACAGAGAAAGAAGTGATGCGTCCTAGCAATCTCAATACAAGTACTGCCCATCGCAAGAATCACTATATCAGATCTTGATATGTTGGACTCTGCATGGCCCTATAGATGAGCAGTGGAGAACTTGGGATCTTGAGCCAGACTCCACATGTTTGAATCCCAGCTCTACTAGGTTACTCAAACTCTCTGTGCCTCAGTGTCTCTATTTGTAAGACGGGGATTATAACTGTGTGTACCACATTGAAATGCTGTGAGAAAGTAATGGCTTAACAAGTATTAGCTATTATTACTGTGGAGATAAAGTATTAGATTACCAGAGCCTGGTGCCAGAAACCATTCTTATCATTTAACAGACTTTGTGCTGATTTCATTCTCACAAAACAATTCCTAATTATAATAGACTTGTGCACAATGAAAGAATGTCTTGGCCTGAGAGTGTGAGAGCAGACACTGTGAAAGTCAGAGATCTTAGTGTAAATTAAGAAATTGCTATTCTGATTAAGGTACTTTACTCTCTGGTGAGTTCAGTTATGGTGAATTGGTTGCCTACAGTTTTATTATAACTAGAACTAAGACATGATCAATTTTCTGGATCCTAAACTACTGTGAATTCACCAGGATAGATGCCAACCAAGGAGAACTCTTGGCATCTACGCAGTTAGATTTTTCTTTCATACTTTCTCCCTCCAGACCATAAAAAAAGAATTATGTGTCTCTTATTCACTGTTTAATCCCCCATCTTTAGCTAAGTGCTTGACAAAAAGTATGTTCAATAAATATGTCAAATAAATTAATTAAAAATGAATGAATACCTGAAAAACAGATTCCTTTATATCAAGTTGTTTGTTGCCATTTACCTTGTTTCAATCAAAGTGTTACGTAGAGAGTTATTTCTGGTTCACTGATAGTCCCTCCCATTTAATTGAGTTCCAAATATTAAATATTTTGCTGTGTCTTTTACGATTGGAGCAGGAATTAGAGAGTGCAAAATGAGAATTGAAAGAAAGGAAAAGCAACTAGCTATTTGAAAGAACGTCATTCATTCAGTTGAGTGTAAGGAGTTGTAATAATGAGGTATATACATGGCCAGTCCTAGCCACAGGAGGGTAATGGATATAAGGTTTATCTTCCTGCCATAAAAATCAACAAAATAAGATAAAATATATGAAACAACTCTTTTCAAGCTTTGGGAAAAACGCAGCCCATAACTATAATTCCTGGAAGAAGGATAACGTGTGAGCCGAGTCCCATGTTCACTCTGGTTTTCTGCCTGGGCACTTCTCAGACTGCTGCACGGGAAGGAAGAACAGAGAAAAGAAGGCAGCAGCCTTGCTGGGCAAAGAAAACAGTGATCCTATTAGGGAACTGCTGACGCTGCTGTATTCTGTGGCACAAGTAGCATAGAGAAGGAGCCTCAGAAACCTGCATACTGGTCCCTTCAGATATTTGGCTGAACACAAAACAGTGCAGCGTAAGGCTTGACTCCACAGGCCTAGCACAGAATAATTGTTGGGAAGGTAAGAGCAGAGCAGAGATTCTAGAAGTAGGCAGGTGTTGGAAGAAATTGGATTTCCAAACTGCTAGAGTGAAAAAACCAGAGGAAGGCTACACCTTAAGAGTAAGAACCATGCCTGAGAACAGTGGCCCCTCAAGTCTCATCCTCAGAACAGCAAGATTAGCATCATGTGGGAATTTGTTGGAAATGCTGATTCTCTGACCCCAACTTGCTCTACTGAATCAGAAAGTCTGGGGGTGGGATCCAGCACTCTGTGGATCAAATAAAAGTTCACAAGGAAATTATGAAACATTTTTAAATGAATAGTAATGAAAATACTACTTATCAAAATTAGTGTAAAACAGCAAAAACCATGATTTGATGGAAATTTACAGATTTAAATGTTTATATAATACAAGAGAAAAAGTTTGACATCAATGTTCTAATCCTAACCTAAAGAAAATAGAGAAGGAAGAATAATTTAAACCTAAAGTAAGTAAAAGGAAATAATAATAATGATAAGACTAAAAATCAATAAAATAAAGAACAAATAATGGGCAAAATCAACAAAGCCAAAGTTGGTTTTCTGAAAAGACAAATAAAACTGAAAAATCTCCAACAAAATTGACCAAGGAAAACACAGACAACACCAGCAATGAAAAAAGAGAATGTTGCCATACATCCTCCAGACAATGAAGAGATAATAAAGAAATATTATGAGCAAGTGTATATGAATAAGTTTGATAACTTAGATAATATAGTAAAATTCATTGAAAGACACTAATCATTAAAACAAGGATAATCCAGTCAGGTTATATATCTGCATTTAAAAACAGTGGGATACTTGCTGAGGCAGCATCTCAGTATTGTGATCGTAATATCAGAATTAATAGATGGTTTCCTAGTATGATCACAATGAAAGACAGTTATTGTGATGTGTCAGTCTTGACATTTATGTTCATTTAAACTGTTGGTTATCCATGTCTTAAATAATTTGTGGTACTCTCAGCATCTTGTAGACCTACATGAAAAGACTTACAAATAAGAACAGCCTGGCCCTTCTGTAATCATGATTAGTATTAGATAAAAGATAGATTAGATAAAAGAAATCAAACATATAAAGAGTAATAGATTTGTTAAAAAAAAGAAATTCAAAAATTTAAACTTTCCCACCAGGCCGAGGTGTTTTCACTGGTAGATTCTAACCCAAGTTAAAACAATAACACCAATCTTATACAAACTTTTCAGGAGACAGAAGAGGAAAGATGCCTTCCCACCTCATTTTATGAGGCCGGAATAATTCTGATACCAAAATTAGTCAAATATATTCCAAGAAAAGAAAACTACAGACCACCATCTCTCATGAAAAGACATGAAAAAATCCTTGACAAAATATGAGCAAAGTACATCTGACTATATATAGAAAAGATAATAAGACAAGACATAGCAAGGTTCACCCCAATAACAAAATATTGATTTATTATTTTTAAAAATCAGTGCAAATAATTCATCACATTAATAGAAAGGATAAAATTTATGTGATATCTTAATAGCTGTGGAAAAAGTACTTGAAAAAATTAAACACTCGTTAATGACAAAAACTCTCAGCAAACTAGGAAAAGAAGGAAAAACCTACAGTTAGCATAAAATTTATTTGTTAAATATTGAACTCCTCTCACTTAAAATCAAGAATACGGTAAGGATTTCCGCTTTTGCCAGTTTTATTCAACATTGTACTGAAGGTCTCAGCAAATTCAATTAGAAAAACAACAACAACAAAGAAGCAAAGGACTTAAAGTTTAGAAGGAAGACATAAAAGTGTCTTTATTGGCAGAGAATATGATTGTTTAGGTGGAAAATCTAAAGGAAGATACAAAAAAGCTAGTAGATCTAATAAGTGAATTTAGCAAGATTACAGGATACAATGACAATATACAAATATCTACCTGATGTCTATGTGCTAACAATAAACAATTAAAAAATAAAATTTAATAAAATAGATCCCTAGCCTGAAAACTGCAAAACATCGCTGAGAAAAGTGAAATTTAAAAAGACCTAAATTAAGTGGAGAATATGCAATGTTGAAGACTCAATATTTTGACGATATGAATCATCCCCAATTTGGTCTCTAGATTCAATGCAATCTCAATCAAAATAAGACTTTTTAAAATATAAACAAAGAACCCAGTTTAAAAATTTATAGGAAATGCGAAGAACCTAAAGTAGCAAAAATGATTTGGAAGAAGATAAAGTGGAGGAATTCATACTTGTTAATGTCAAAGCTACTATAAAGCCATGATAATCAAGACAGTGTGACATTTACATAAGGACAGGCAAGAAGATCAATGAAAGAGAATAGATCTATACATATATGATCAATAGTCTTTCAAAGGAGGTGCCCGAGAATTTCAACGGGGAAACAAAAATCCATTCAACAAATGATTCTGGAGCAAGTGAACATCAAAAGGGAATTTTGAATCTTGATCTGTATAGTATTCTCAAAAAATAATTAGAGATGTTTTATAGATCTAAATTGAAAAGCCAAAGTTATGAAGTTTCTAAAAGCGAACATGGAGGAATATTTTCGTGACATCGGGGTGGGCAAAGATTTCTTAGGATCTTAAGAGCACTAACGAGAAAGGATAAAGGGATAAATTAGATTTCATCGAACCTAAAAGCTTTTGTTCATTGAGAGACATTCTTATAAAAATAGGCAAGTTGCAAACTGGGAGAAAATATTTGCAATACATGTATCTGCCAAGAAAACCTTATAACACAGTAATAAAAAGGCAAACAACCCGATTAAACAATACGTAAAGACCTGGACAAACGCTTCCCAAAGAAAAATATAAGAATGTCCACTATGCGCATGAAACAGTTCAGCATCTTTAGTCATCAAAGAAAAGCAAAGTAAAATCAGATACTGCTGTATGCCCAATATAATGGCTAAAATTCAAAAGAATGGCAACAGCAAATGTTAGCAAGGATTTTGCTGGCATGATTTTAAAATGGTACAACCACATAAAAAACTGGCAATTTCTCCCCCCTCCCAAAGCCCCACTAGATAGTTCTATGTCATAGTTGTACATCTTTCTAGTTGCTGTATGTGGGACACGGCCTCAGCATGGCTGGAGAAGCGGTGCGACGGTGCGCGCCCGGGATCCGAATCCGGGCCGCCAGCAGTGGAGCGCGGGCACTTCACCGCCAAGCCATGGGGCCGGCCCTGGCAATTTCTTTTTGAGTAAAACACACACCTACTCTATAACCCAGCACTTCCATTCCTGGTATTTATACAAGAGCAATGAAAGTACATGTCCAGGAAAATACTTATATTTGAATGTTCCTAAGAGCTTTATTCAAAATAGCTCCATACTGGAAAAACGCAATGTCCATTTCACAGGAGAATGTATAAACAAATCCTAGTACATTTCTACAGTAGAATAATAAGCAGTAATAAAGAGATACAAACTGCTGATACGTGCAATAACATAAATTAATCTCAAACACATTATATTGAGCAATAGTAGACACTCACAACAAGTATATAATGTTTTATTCCATTTTTATGAACATCCAGAATAGGTAAAACTAAGTGTTTGCCTGTGATGTCAGAGGAATTCACCAGGAATGTGCATGAGAAAATTTTCAGGTATGAAGGAAATGATCTTCATCTTTATTGGGTTTTGAATTACACAAATTCAAACATTTGTCAAAACTCATCAATCTTTATACATAGGATCTATGCCTTTCACAGTATGTAAATTATACCTCAGTTAAAAAACAAGCCACAGGGGGATAAAAGTCATATATTGGACTATTATTAAAAGACCTCAAAATTGGAAAGGAAAGAGGAAAAAGAATATTCATCTTTGGAGAGAAGAAAGAAGGGTAAGTTTCACACAAAATCTCTGAGATGGAGTCTAAGTTAAGATTTTGTGAATAGATACTGGAATGATTTAAAAAGATTAAGGTATATAAAATAGAAAGTAGAAAGAAGACAGGGAAAATAAGAATTAAGGTATATAAAACATAAAGTAGAAAGAAGACAGGGAAAATAAGAATAAAAGGAAGGAATGTGTGTAGCTTACAACTGGATGCACAAGCTAACGTTTATCGAGTGTCTGTTACATCCACACTGTGATATATATGTACCATGTGAAAACAAATATAATTCCCATTACCATCTTTTAGACAGTAATTATTATTTTTATTTTACAGATGATGAGAGAGGTTCAGAGAGTTAAAATCTAAAGCCACAAAGGCAGAAAGTTTTAGGAATAGGATCGAAACCAGGGACTAGCAAAATGGTGGATCTTGAGGCTAAATTCAGTCACATAGACATTTCAATTTGTCTAGTGAGGGTTGTAAAAAAGAAAATTGAACTAAACATTTGCATTTAAAGATTGTGACATTTCCATAAAAATCTGAATTTCTGGAAAATGCTGAAAAGTTGGAAGATCTGCCATCTTGGGTCTGTTTCTGCATGGAGAAAGATCATCTGAAGCTCAGTAGTAAGTAAATGGCCCCCTTAAATAGGACGTAAAAAGGATAGGTTACCTGCCTGGTCCGTGTAGGCATTTGAGTGTGGATCCCTGATTCATGACCATGTTTATTTGACTTCAGGGCCAGAGAGGACGTAGAAAAAAGCTGACGATATTACACAGCGAAGGAGCGACAAAAGACCATATGAGTAGAGAATCCCTCACTTAGGAGGTAAAGATTTTACGTCTACTGAAAGATAGCAACTGAAACTGATAATGTCAAAAGCAAGATGTTATATAACAGAAGACAAAAAATATCGGCCTGTTCAAAAGGCAAGTCCATTTTATGGTGACTGATACCCTCTGGATGTTTTCCAACTTGTTGTGGGGATGTTGTCCTAATAATAGAGAAACTCACAGAAGATACATTAATTTCTCTAAATAGCTTGACTGATGGTGGAACAAAGCCTTCCTCTGGGATCAGGAGTAAGGTTAGACTCTGAGCAGTCAGGACCAATGTGATGGAGAGTGAGAAGGTGGAGGAAATTTGTAACCCACGCAGAGTATCTAGGTCTGTGTTTCCTTCTGCATAAAATTAAAGTATAAGACTACTTGTTCCATACAGCCCTTTCAGTTCCAACATTCTTTGGCTTAATGAGTTAGGATGACATCAAAATATGGCCCATACCCCAAGAGGACTTATCTGGTTTTTTCTGTCTGTACATACTAGTGCCTCCACCTAGAGTACAAAGTGGGAAATGTTCTCCTTCCCAGGCTGGTGACTTCCACTCCTCTTGGGCTGTAACCTCGCTTTCTCCCTCATTCTTCTTTCACACTTTCTAATCTTCCATCCCAGTTAAAGCAATTCAGTGCATGCAGAGCCCACTGAGGGTCTACATAGTCCTTATAAGAAGAAGGAGGATTCTGAAATAAAAAGTGTACTTCTTTAATATGTGTAACACACCTAAGCCTGGAAAGGGAGAAAAAACAAGGTTAAACTGATGAATTAGAATCAATTTGAAACTAGAATCCAATCCGACTTTTTACTAATTGTACTTTTAGGTTAAAAGTATTAGCCTGTCCTTTAGTTGGCATAATATTTTCTTCAACATGTTAATACAAGATTTTCTTTGACTTGTACTTGGATCCGGTATTAATATTACAAAGATTAGCTGTTGCTTTAGAAATGAAAGCATTGTTCAGTCCTATCCAAGCTCTACTTAATAAGTCCTCTTATCCTTATTTAAACCCTACAGCTTTTTATTCTTTTTAACCTACACAATGGGAATAATATCATTCTGTGAACCCTACTTCACAGTGCAGTGTTCCATCAAATTAACCTGGCGCAGTGCCTGTCATAGAGGAGATTTTCAATAAGTGAATTTCAGTGTAATCTTTAGATTACTCTGAGGCCTGTAGTATTGGTTACAGCAGCTGTTTCCAGACTCAGAATGCTATATTGTTCACTCAATCATCTGCCTCTAAAAACTTGCCTCTACCTATTCTTTCTGCACAAACTGGCTCACCAAATTGGAAACACCAACATGTGGCTTTAGGACCACCATACTCCCACTTTTCCTTAATGGTAACTTACAAAATGTCAGTTGCAATTAAAAATAATATTCAAGACTCCCTCAAAGGGAAGTATTCTCTCATACCATTTGGCTAGGACTCTCTCCAAGAGAGTTTGCTTCCTGGATTTCATCATTCACAGATTGGAGAATGAAAATGTCCTTGTGAGACATGAGGGAGACACAGCCCCCCTAAAACCACCAGGGAGGGGTGCTTGGACACCTCATTAATTCATCCACTTAACAATATTTACTGAGTGCCTACTATGGAGAGGGATTATTTTGTGTTCTGAGAATATAAGAAACAAGACAAAAAAAATGATTCCTGCTTTTACTTACAAAAGACAAAAAATAAATGGACAAATAAAGACTATAGAGATTAAATGGGGTAGCAGTGGGATGGGTTTTAAAATAAATAGTTGTATCAGTCAGCTTTTGCCACCAAAATGCTGCATAACAAACTACCCTAAAACTCAGTTACTTAAAACAAATCATCTAATCCTCTTCATATGTCTCTGAGTTCACCAGGGTGACCCTGCTCAGGAAGCTCTGCTTCAAACCTCAGGTTTGTAAGACAGCTAGTTCAGCTTTGATTCATGTTTCTCCTCATTTTGGGACCATCCAGAAAAAGTTTTTCTCACGGCAGTGGCAGAAGAGCTAGAAGGCAAGCCCCATGCTGCAAAACACATATCAAGTCTCAGTTTCCCTTGTGTGTGATAACATCTCATTGGCTAAAGCACGCCTCATGGCCAAAGTCATGGTCAAAGAGTGGGGAAGAATCCCACCCACTCTGGGATGAAGCAGAGAATGAGTATTTGCTGAACGGTGATCTGATTACAGTGTTCATTGAAGGTCTTTGAGGAAAAAGGCTGGCATGTTTGAGGAAAAGCCAGAAGGCCAGGCATGAAATATACAGACAGAAGGGGAGAATGGTAGATGTGACAGTAGAGAGGGAGGCAGAGGCCACTCAGGACAACATAGGCCGGGTCAGGAATTTGTTCTAAGTGTAATAGGAAACCCTTAGAGGGTTTTAGGCAGAGAGTAACAAGAACAAATTTACATTTTTAAAAAAACTTCTCTGGCCACTGTGTGGTGGCTGCATTGAAATGCATCAAGTCTGTTGGTTGGGACACTATTCAAGTAGTTCTTGAAGCAGCTCAGGCGAGTGATTGGTGGCTTGGACCTGGGTGGTGATAATGGAGTAAAGAAAAGTACCTGGACTTGGAATATATTCTGGTGGCAGACCTGCACCCCAGGTGGTTTTGATAACTTAGAAGAGGTGAGGGGAGAGAAAAAAATTGTAAATGACTTCTACTTTTTGGTCTGTGCAACTCAGTGAATGATGGTTTCAATAACTGAAATGGAGAACACTAGAGGAGAAGGATATTTCTAGAAAGGTGTTTGGGGGAATCAAGTTTTATTCTGGACAGTAAGTTTGCTTAATGACCCTCCAAGTAGAGCTGCAGAGGATGTGATTGCATATACAACTTGCGTAGTCAGAGATGCGAACTGAGAGGTTATTAGGGAGCAGATATGATTCAAAGCCATGGGACTTATCAGGATCACTAGGGAAAGAATCTAAATTGAAAAAATAATAAGATCAGGGAGTACCAATAATATGAACCATTACGTTCCAAATTCACCATCTAATATCTCCTTAAGATAAAGAAACAAAAAGTGTTTCACTGAATCAGCTCCTGGTAAATGGGAGCTCAACAGCATCTGTTCTGTTTTGTGCTGGGTATTCCAGGTGCTACAGAAATTTTCTTAAATTTTGAAACATTAAAAAAAACAAGAGGGGAAACATTTCTTTCAATGAAAATGCATCTCATTTTGTACTCTAGATAATTACACTAATTTGTAAAACTAAGACAAATAAAAGAAGAAAATTGATAGGAATTTTTTTCTTTTCCTGTAACACTTTCATTTTGGTCTTACTCAAAAAGCAGGCTTATAAGGACAATTACACATAGTGATTTTGTGGACATCTCAATATTTTCTTAGATGTGAGAAACAAGATTATAAGTGAGATCAGCAGTAACTACAATGTGGAGCATCTTTAGTTAAATATGACAACTCATTAACGCGCGAATTCTAGGCAAAGCTTGTGTTATAATTGGAGTTTAAGTTGCAAAATATGCTTTGACTACAGAAATCCCTCATCAATTTTTCCAAGTTAATTATCTATAAAGATGCAAGAGCAGAGACAGGAAGAGCCAAAGGGAAACGAGCTGGGAATTTATAGAGATTATGGGCAAAGCACGGCTACGTGTAGATGGGGATATTGGACATTTGGTTTACATTTACCTAAGTCTGCAAGGACTGGGTTATATGCATTTTGTGTGTAAGATAGTACATGTGGGTGTGGGTGTGGGCGTGCACATAACTATCTGTATGTCTAGAAAATGGACTTTAATTGAAGAGAAAAATCAATTGAGTTTACAAAGAGATTGACATCATTGTTTGTTCAGATGAATCAGAGTTACAGTTCCCAACCAGAGACTCATTTAGAGGAATGGAATAAACCCACAATTTATCCTAAGCACTCAGCTGATGAATGCACATGATCCCAGGGCACTCTTCTTAACTAATTTTTTTTTTTTGGGTGTGAGGAGATCAGCCCTGTGCTAACATCTGCCAATCCTCCTCTCTTTTTTTTTTATTTTGCTGAGGAAGACTGGCCCTGGGCTAACATCCCCTTCTTCCTCCATCTTCCTCCGTGCCCATCTTCCTCCACTTTGTATGGAACACTGCCACAGCATGGCTTGCCAAGCAGTGCCTCAAGGCACGCCCGGGGATCTGAACCGGCGAACCCTGGGCTGCTGCCCCGGAGCGCGCGCACTTAACCGCTTGTGCCTCCCAGCTGGCCCCTTAACTAATTTTTTAAAGTTGACTTTCCCAGTCAGGGAGGAAAAGAATGACTTGAGAAAACTGAATTAGTTAAAGGCTCACATCAAATATTAATATTAGTGATAATGGAGTTTTAAATAATTGAAATTAAAGTCAAGATGTGGCTGAAAGGAACGTTACAAATGGAAACGCGGAAAAACGTGAGAAATTTAAAATAATTAGTATTTCAATTCAATTTAATAAATATGTATTGAACACTTACGGATTGTGAGCCTTAGAAGAAGAGGCTATACAACAATGAGTAAGAGTTCTTTTCTTCTAGAAGTTTACAGTTGTAGGGGAGGGAAAACAATTTTTTTCTCTACACTTCTAGGTTCTTGGCTGAGACCCTCCTGTAATAAAAGACAGATTTAGAGAAGAAAAACAAACAGAAATTTTTTAATGACGTGCATGCCTCCTGTATACATGGGAGATACCCAGGAAAACTGAGAAACTCCCCAAAATAGCTCAAGCCACCATTTTAAATACCATCTCCAGCTAAAAGCAAAAGAAGATGTTGGGGCGTGGGGGCAATTATAGGAGGTTCCAGGAAAAGCACAGTCAATAAGGGTATGGTTATTATGCAGATGTAAGTCCTTGCCTTCTCCATGGATAAGAGTTTCTAAATACTTATTCATTCTTCCCTTCCAGGTACAGAGAGAGAGAGAGAGGGACACTCTTAGAAAGGAAGATTTCCTTTATTAATGTAAACTTCCCTTACAAAACGGTAACTTCTCCTCAGTTTTCAGAGCTTCTCTTGTGTCTGCTGTTTCTTAAAAATAACCAGCTCAAGATACTCAATATGCCAAAGAGGGATATTTTGGGGTGGCAAATTCTACTCCCCTTCACGGTTTACCACAAATGGATGAGCCGTTAGCAGAAACTAGGAAGAGTTGAAGTAGATGAGACGACTTTCAGGATTCAAACTCGGAAAGGTTTACTTGATTAGACCATAAAATACATTCTTTTAAAAATGAGAGATATGTCAGAAAGGGAAAGACAGGGAGATCAAAGGAAAGATGGAGGTCAGATTCCAAATGGTAGAAACACCACAGGCTAAGTTTTGGATATTAAGTTACAAAAAGGTTGGAGAGCCCAGGAAGCTGTTAATGGGGCCACGAAGTCTCCAAAGGTACAGGAAGAAATCACCTGGAACTGAAGAACCACTGTTCACCAAGCAGTTCTGAGCTTTCCCATCTTCAGATTAAATAAATTTGCAGATCACCCTTTCCATTGCCAATCCTTCAGGTGTCTCTGTTGATTATTTTAAGTAATTACCTAATAAAGGTTAGACTTAAGTCACAGTAGAAGCTCAGAAATCTAGGTACTGTAGAGATGTTGCAATCTACAGGTACCCAGATAAACTTATTTAGATAGATAAATAGACAAAATCTATTTAGAATTAGCTACTCCCAGGTGACCTCAAACTGGAACGCCAACACATGAAGATTATCAGAGAGTAATATTCAAACTTTTTATTAGTTAAGAGCTAAATAAAAGTTAAAAGGATTTTAGGCGTAAAGCCTTTAGAATAAAAATAGTTCACCCATCTCCATAGAAAGGGGCCTAAATTAAAGACATCATTTGGGTACTTACCAGAATATTTGTGTGTGTGTGTGTGTGAGGAAGATCAGCCCTGAGCTAACATCCATGCTAATCCTCCTCTTTTTGCTGAGGAAGATCAGCTCTGAGCTAACATCTATTGCCAATCTTCCACCTTTTTTTTTCCCCCCAAAGCCCCAGTAGATAGTTGTATGTCATAGTTGGACATCCTTCTATTCGCTGTATGTGGGACGCGGCCTCAGGATGGCCGGAGAAGCAGTGCGATGGTGCACTCCCGGGATCCGAACCCCGGCCGCCAGTAGCAGAGCACGCACACTTAACCGCTAAGCCATGGGGCCAGCCCCCCAGAATACTTTTTAAAGGCAAATATGCACACATGACCTACCCTCTTAAAACAAATTGTTTAATTGGCTTTTCTATAGCTTGAAGGCATTGAGGCTAAAAAGGAAAAGGGTAATAGATTTTAAAAATACCAATTAGAGGTCAGATAAAGTTTATCTATATCATAATTTTACCACAAAAAGTTACACATCTTTTTCTCCCAAAAGAAAAATAGTGTATAGCATCTATTTGATTTTGAATCATTTGGCATTAGTTAATACATTTTCTTCCAATTCTCTCAGATTTATCATATATTCAAAACAACTCTTACATTGACAACTAATATTCAAGTGACATACTTAAAACAAGATGAATTTCCATTATTCATTCGCCCTCTTTTTTCTAATTAATTAGGAATAAATTTGTTAACATTTCCCTGAGCTTCATGTATTAAAGAAATCACTTGAGGAAAATAGGACTCACACTTTCTCTTTACTATGAGGCTGCTATCACACAGTTTAAAAGATTATTCTTTGTATTTGCAGTTCAAAAGCAGATAAAACAACCAATTTAAATATCATGCAAAGAATATATGTTCTTGATTTCTTCATCAAAGTGGCTTTAAAAGGATCCTATCACAAAGACAAGGGGAAGACAGTAAATACAATCCTCAGAGTACTGATGTGACCAGTTAAGTAAAAATAAAAAGCCTTTTAAACTTCTATGGCGCCCCCTAGTGGCAGGAAAGCAAAAATTTAGACATATATATCACATTTCTTTGCCAATCACCCTTTATATAACACTTTCCTCAAGTGAATCGTATTCAATATTGTACGTAAGTTTGTAAAACAAACTAAAAGTAATAAAAATATCAGCCATTGTTAAATTCCTGAACATTAAATTATATGAATGACTCTCTGCTATTTTACATAATTATTAAATATTTGGAATTAATCTCTTTCCTCAAATTTAGGGTAAAAGGGGAAGTTAATTTCAAAGACATATACTGTATAATATAAATCAAATTTTTATAGAAATCAATCCAGATTTTTTTTTCTTGTTATTACTACATGGTTTATATTGATATATTTAAAAAGTGAACAAGTCTCAGACAGCTTTACCTTCAACTACTCACATTCCTAACAGCATCCTCTCTTCAGATCATTCCATGTATCTCAAAATATTTAATGCAAAAAGAAAGCTTCACTCCAAAAGACACCTTGAGCAATTTTCTCCTGAGAACTCAGAGAGGGAATGAGTATCGTCATAACTCATGAAATATGTGAAGACACTATCTTAGAAAAGTGACTTTGGTGGATGGTGGTTATTTAGGACTATCTCCTTTCTGGAAGTGCATTCTCATTTTTATAATTACAACAGGGAAAGAAATTTGATGCAATGGTGAAAAACAGTGAGAAGAGGATTATACAAAGAATAGCATATAGCCTCAAGAATGAATCCAAAAGGATTAGAGAGCAATGCAGATAGAAAAAGGAGACACTGTCAGAAAACAGCAATCAGTGATACAGTGATACATATTTCCACCTGCTAACACATAAATAATTTATACTTGGATTTTATAAATTTGAAATTGTTTTTCTAAGGCATTCAACCAAAAGTCAGCATGCATAATTCATCATTCTCCCCGTTACTTAAATTTTTCTTTTTTGTTAGGAAATAATATCCTATTCCTTAGAGGTACTAGTCTTGCATTTTTTTAAATTTCTTTCCTTTCTTTAAATTCTTTTGCTTAACCTGAATGTTATAACTGATTTTCTGCTTCTCTTCCACTTCTTTCTTCTAGCAGGTATTATCTAAGACCTATATCAGTCCCTAAATCACAAAACATTTGCTCAAAAGTGTGGGTTATCAGAAAAGAACTCTAACTCTTTAAGAACTTACAAACCTAGCGAATCACTGATTTCATGCATTCATCCTGGAGATTTTGCTCATATTAGAAATAATAGATCTCATGCTTCACAAAATCAAAATGACAACTTCTTGGAGGCAGAGAATGAGAGGAAATGGAGACAGAATGGTGCTGGAAGTTCTCTTCCAGTATGCTCTATAGGAAATTACTTTTGAATCACTCCTGTGCGTCAGAAATCCGGAGCAGCAGCCGCAATTAGGGAAGATGTCACTTTCATTCGAGGTTCAGAAGTGGGGGAGGTGGGTGGGGGGACAAAGGAAAAGGGGAGGAGGAAGTGGGGAGAGAAGAGGAGGGATGGGGATGAAGGGAGGGCACATCCTGAAGAGATAATCCCTGTACTCTCATGACATCATCCTCCTGCATGTATATATAGGCAACGGCCAAAGCATCTCTCATAGCTCAGACACTCCAGGTCAGCTGAAGGCAAGAGGAAGCGCTAGAGCCCCCCTCAGCGTGTCTCGGACGTTTATGAACTCGGCTTGCTAGAAGGCTCAAGGAGATGACGGCAGGAATGAAAATCCAGCTAGTGTGCGTGATACTCCTGGCTTTCAGCTCCTGGAGTCTGTGCTCAGGTAAGGTCAGCTGCATTTCACAGCTCCCTGAAGTGATTTCTTTTTCCTTTTTTGCAGTGTGTTGCCACTTACATTAATGTATCCGGGGAGAAGAGTTTCTCCCTTGTTCTGGATTTGCTTTCTAGTGATGGAAACTGAATATTTTCTTTCCCTGTCTTTATGATTACAAGAACTGAACGATTTCTTTCCCCTTTTTAAATCTTCAAAGTAATAAAAGGGATTTCAATGAAACACTTCATGCTCCCCTTTGGAATGTAACCACTAGGGAAAAAAAAAACATAAAAGTTAAATTAGGCTGGTCACTGTCTAATGAGAAGTACAGGTGCCGTGTCTGCCCAAGAGCAAACCGAAAACTAAAACCCATTTCATTAGAAATGCTTTATCTCATCCTCAGTCATTCTCTTAGGAAGCAGTGGCTTCTCCCTCCCCAAATTATTTTCTTAACTGTGTGTGTGTTAAGACAACAAAGTGAAAATTGATGATTAATGAATACACGAATGAAGCGTTATTTGTAGAAAATTATTTCTAGAGAAATACAAAAAGATTCCAAGTCTTTTGAGAATATATTTTATATGTCTTTCTATGTGACAAATAGGCATACTATTAATTGTTTGTTTTTTTGCAGGTAGTTTAAATTGATACAAAATGTATTTGGAAAATTGGCATTCTTATGTTAATGAAAATTATCTGGGTTTAGAGTGTTTGCACATGATAATTAAGGAGAAACCATATATTGCTAAATATCTATCAATAACTCACTTTGAAAAAAGATTTAAATTTAAAAGAGTAACAAGAAGTATTATAATGATTGCAGTATGCTCCAATTAATGTTTGAAAAATAAGTGAATGATCACATCAAAGTGAAAAAATAAAAAACATAAGGGATAAATGCAGCATTTAATCTCATTTATACTTCTATATATTATAAATATAACATGGAAATATTCGATTCAAACTTCTGCTATGATTTTATTTAAAGTATGAAATTAAATCTAGCAGAAGATATAAATGTTAGTAAAATGTTTAATTTCATTTGATCATTAGAAAAAAGATCTTGAACTTCACAAATTTTTTATGAGATAAATACCAAATTTTCTACAATTATGATTTTATCTAGTAGTTACATGAGGTTACAGGTGTATTTAGAGTATGTGAGAAAAACTGGGTTATTGATTAAACTGTTTATTTGTTGAAACTTCTTGTTTATTGTTGCAACTTCTTGCTGTGATAAGCCAAAATTTGTGGACATTTTGATATACATTTTTTATAAATGGCTAAAGGAATTTGTCACTCCTTTTGAAAAATAGATCGGGTCCCTAACAAATAGGAGTAAAAGATCCCTGGTATAATTTAGTTTCTAGATATAATTTAACAAATAGTTTCTCCAAGTGGGACACTTTTTTTAATGAGTGTGCAATGCAGGAAAGATAGTCTTTTTAACTTCTGCTTTGTTTTATGACATATAGATCAGTGAGTATGAATTGTCACCTTATTATAGTGTTCTATTTGTTTCTACTATCTTATAGTATTTCTAAAATTTTTCTTCTCTGTTAAATATTCATTCGTGGAAACTGGAAAGGATATTCTAAAAAAAAAAAAAATCAGAAATCCATTTTCAACACATTGTATGTGTATTGATGGACAACTCTTTTGCTTAAATAATTTCCATAATGGCCTGTGATAAAATTGCTTCGTACATATAATTCTAAATTCTCATTAAAAGTAGAAAAACAAATCTTTCAAAGTGTGTTTTATAAATAGCTTCTCAAATTAAATAAATCTCATTTTCTTTCTTATTCTAAAATTATCAGTAAGCAATTCCCTTTGGTTTTGTCTTGAAAAAGTCTTTTGTACACACCTTTTCATTATGTTGCCTTTTAAATATCAATATGCATGTATTTTATTTATGTAAACTACCGCTGGTAAAAATTAACCAGCATATTTCATGAAATCCCTATTATATAATATAATCAGTTTTTTTATACTGAGATTCAGAGATTAAAGAACATCCAATCATAAATAGCTCTCTTGGCGTATAATTATGTGCTTATTTTCTTCGAAGTGCTTCTATTATTCTAGCTGCCTGTTAGCCTAAAATAAAACTGTAATTGTTTTTTCTGAGTTCTATTTTAAGAAGAATAAATACATAGGAAAGACAATAAGCCTCTAAGACTAAATTATTTTTGAGATTAATCTAAAATCTGTAGGCTATAATATAATTATATGATATGTGATCATATAGTAAACATGTGGTTTGATTTTACTCAGATTCAGAAGAGGAAATGAAAGCATTAGAGGCTGATTTATTGACCAATATGCGTACATCAAAGGTAACTTTTTCTTTTCTTTAACCAAGGATTGAAAAACATATGAACTCTCACTATAAACGTGGTATCCTTTTCCTATAGTAATAATTTCCCATCAAGACCATGAAGGCAAGAACTTCTGTGCATTGGGAGGCATTTCCTTTTTTTGGGAAACTTTTCCTTGAGTTCAAAGGAGTTAAGGGTGTTGATGTGATGGGGAAAGAAATTATAGCAGCTATCAATCAATATTGCAACTTTCATTAAGTAGTCACATATTATTTATGTGGACATATAAATGGATTTAAAGGAATCCTATTTCCATTCCTATCACATTGTGTATGATGAAAGATATATTGGCCTCAAGTTAAATACATAAATGAAAATTAAGTGACATTTTTGCCTTTTTTATTATATTGGAGAAAGTAAAATGGAGTTCCTAAATTAAAAATGAAAGTTCACGACAGTCCATGAAAGAAATGCGGTAGAAAGCGAAGAGCATAGGCTGGCAAAGAGAAGCCTTGAGATGTAATCTGCCACTGTAACTCATGAACGAACTGATCTTATGCAAGTGGGTTCGTTCACATTACTTGCCTTCGTTTTCTTATTTTTAAATACCGGAGTTAGAGTTTATGATCTCATATACATTTACATTAAATCCATGCCTGGATTTAAATCCTCTCTATAACAGAAGTATTATCTGTACCTGTTCATTGTTTTTACTGAACCAAGTAAAACTTTATATACTGGACCCTATTATTCCTCTCTTGGGGTCTTGAAAGCAAGGTTCCTAGATCCCAACCGACACCTATGAATAAAACTCAACTAGAGTATACCTGATTACCAGGCTACCACACAATATTGATTTACCCAGAATGAGTCAATCAGTGTGTATTTAAATACAGAGTTAGAAAACAGGGTTCCCAACCAAAAGATGTTTCTCAAAGAAAAACCAATTTTGAGATGAGGTGTCATCTGGCACAATCACTGCAATCACTGTTGAAGCACTGGGACGCCAGGGCTGAGGACTCAACAGCTGTTATGGTAAGAAAGTAAATGCTCAAAACTCCTGTGTAATTTCTGAAGCAATACTCCAACTCAGGTCCTGCCACCTCAGATTTCTCTTCTCTAGTTGGATGAGCATGTTCTAGATACAACAATCCCCAGTATATAACTAGCATTGTGTTTGATAGTGGGTGTGAAGAGAGAATACCCATTTTTGTGTGTGTTTGCGAATTTAGGGCATTATCATCTGAAAGCTAACAAAGATGTGTTTTCTACTATGGTTTTAAAAAGACTTTTGGGGAAAATTTAAGCATACAAATGTTTCCACGGTTGCCCAGATTTATAAAAATTGAATGGATTGAAACAAAATTCTACTATAATTTGGTAGGTTTCATATCAGGAATGATCTAATTTAGCTTAGTCTAAAACTCAGTGAACAAATATATTTAACCTTATGATAACAGATCCCTTGTTTAGCACCTAGTCAGAACAGCAGTGGCTACAATCACTGCAGTTCAAAAATAGGAAGACAAGTGAAGTCGATAATCTGTGTTGGAAAATGGAGCAGGTTAGAATACCTTAGTGTCTTGGTAGAGATTTCACCTCTATAATTCCAAGGACACATAAATCTCCTAAATAATCTCCAAAACGTGGTACAGTTTGGGGAGTGCTAGCTACTTTTTGAACATATGGGAGTAGAGTTGTGATTCCTTCCCTGGCCAAGATTCTGCAAGGAAAAAACAACTCCAGTATATGGAGTGGTTTAGTATTTCTTTTAAGAGAAATACATAACAAAAGTATAAGCACAATAAAATTTTTCTCTTTCATTCAGTCATGGGATATATCACTAAAACAAATCATGGAAAAAAATTTGAATCTGATTGCCTCCTTTTAATTGAAATAAGTAAATACAGTACAGTCGATGATGAGGAAACACCTGGAAGCCTAATTATTCCAATTTTGCCACTAGGATGAGAACAAAAAGCTCATTGTTTATTTTTTACAAAACTACCATCACTTATTTCTCTGTGATTCAATTAGTTTTTGGTGTATAGTAGGGTCCTATGCAAATGAAAACTCTAAACTTATGACCATTTTAACCAAATTATTACATTTAAAAAATTTAAGAGAATAGTATTGATATTGGTATAACTCCATTATTAAAAGATTCAGCAAGCTTCAGCTCTCTTCTCTTCATTTTAAAGGCAAATATGTGAGCAATTTCAGTTTTAGAGTAAAGCTATTTAGACACCGAAATTCTAATGTAGAAGTACACTTAAGCAACAGAAGGCCAAGAGAGATTCCGAAGCCTGAAAAGAAGTGAAAGATAAAGGAATTTTTTCTCACAATGCAATTGTCTTTATTACCAATACTAGTGCATTGGTGTAGTTTTTTGTGTGTGTGTGTGAGGAAGACTGGCTCTGAGCTAACATCCGTTGCCAATCCTCCTCTTTTTGCTGAGGAAGATTAGCTCTGAGCTAAAATTTGTGCCCATCTTCCTCTATTTTGTATATGGGATGCTGCCACAGCATGGCTTGATGAGTGGTATGTCAGTCCGTGCCTGGGATTTGAACCTGCGAACCCTGGGCCACCAAAGTGGAGTGCTCGAACTTAGCCATTACGCCACTGGGCCAACCCCTGGTGTAGTTTTATTAAGAAAGAGAACCTGTACAGCGTGTTTTGTTCAGGGTCTCAAAAAGCTGTGGAAATGCTATAATTTTCTTTGATTAGATTCAATGCCTTGTATACAGTAGGAGTTTAATAAATATTTATGAACTAACAATGAGAATCTAGGATTCATTACTAACCCTTACCTTTCATATTCAACTATATAAACTTTGGGGCTCCACCACAGATGAACTTAATTATTTTCAATTTGGTGAAATGCTTGAATTTGCCGCTTGCTGTACTCATCTGAGTTCAGTGTATTACAGGTAGAGAGTATTAGTCACATAGATTAGGTCTCATTTAATCAAGGAAACAGAAATTTGACCAGGATCTTATTCAGTATTAGAAAGTTAAATCGAATAATGGTAAGGAGGAACCACAAATATTCTTGTTCTCCCCATCTTAAAAACAAGAAGAGACAATATTCTAAATTTCTTATCTGTAGGCTTAGGTCTATTATAAACATTTGTATCAAATAATTTAATAAATGAGAATGTTTATTGTTAAAGAAAAATTCAACATGACACTTGTTAAAGATAGTAAGGCAGACTTTATTCAAGAGGACTACTGCAAGGGGAGTTTTGTAGAGATTGGGTTCAACTTTGAATACAACAAGGACAAGTGTGGATTTATAACCAAGGTGAGGGTCAGTGGATGGAAAATTGCTAAGAGGAAACGTTAACGCTAGGAGGATTCTTGCTAGATGACTCAACAGGATTCTGATATCAAGGGTGGAAATCTGACCAAAATCTGATATTTTATCAGATATCTAGGGTTACCAGATACCAAAGGTGAGGCATTTTCACTAAATTTACTAAGCAGGATTCTTGCTAAAACTTGGCTAAGCAATCCACGCCCTAGGTCAGGACCTAGTCACGGAGAGGGCTCAGGGGTGCCTGACTCAGATTTGGTCAGGGAGAGAGTCTTTGTCATTTTCCTGAGTGAAATAGTTTAAATCTTATACAAAATGTTCTTAAACATATGTCTACTTAGACATCCTTTGGTCAAGAGTGCCTTCTCTGCTGTGCTTCCTAGGTATGACAGGGGCTAATGTGACATTAAGCAGTAGTAGTGAGTGTTGTAGAGACCATTTTAACTGGCGGAAGGGAACAAGATGATTAACTTAGTTTCCTCATCCAAAAAATAATCAGGCAACACTAGTCCTGACAGATACTTCATGAATAAAGCTTTCTGTGGTCAAATTAGTTTGGGGAACATTGGATACAATATTAGCACCATTGAAAATTTACAGTGAATATTTCCAAGTAAAAAGCTCCGAGGATACCTAAATTCAAGAATTCTTTAAATTTCCTTTAAACTCAAGTTTTCCAATTATTTGCCAGTGGAACTCCTTTTTAAAAACAGTGAGCGCAGAACTAGCGTTCTAAGGAATACGCTTGAGAAAGCGATCAATGAGATGATCTTGAAAGATCTTTCCAAACGCAAAATTATAATATCCCATTCATTGGCAGGACATAAGGTGTTGCTGCCGCACAATGGAGCATGCTGCCTCCAAGTTTCCCAAAGCAGAAATATTCAAGCAATGGCTGGATAATCATATTCAAGGGAGGTAGTTGAAAGGATTTCCATGCTGGGTGATAACATTATAATGAATAATATCTTTACACTTACCAATTTGCATGTCTTTAGGATGAAATCTTAATCGAAGGGTATGCGCATTTACAATTTTAATACATATTGCCAAAACACCTTTCAAAAAGTTATTCCAACCTACACCCAGACCAACAATTATTTAGAAGAGGAAGTGTCTATTTCTTCCTGTCACCATAAGTACACCATTGAGTGTACCTACACTTTTTAAAATCTTCCGATCTGATGGTAGTAGCCAAGTTGAACATCATCCTCATATTTCTTTTACATATTCCTTCTTTGATGAGTGATTCTGAGACTTCTCTGCTTATATTACTTATCCAAGGTTTAAATTTTTTTAAGTTTTTTTTTTAAATAAAGTTATTCGCCATTTTCTTTTTGAAGAGCTCCACCTGTGTTAAAGATATTAACATTTTGCAGCAGCTTGTACAATATAGCTTGCTTTTGATTTTAGTTCAGGTTATTAATTTTCCAGAGAGATATTTTACACATTTATGTATTTAAAATGATATTTTTCTTTATGGATTCTGGTTTTGATATTTGCTTAATGATATCTTTCCAGATTTTTAAAATAAATTCTATATATTTATACACTATTTTATTTTTACTCTTATTTAACCCATCTGGATATTGTTAGACTATAATATGTCAAGAAAAGTTGTAACTAGATCTAAATCCAGACTTCCCCATAGCCAACTGTCCCAAGGATTTCAAATGCAAACTTGCTGATTGCTACATACTCATGTGTACTTGGATCAATTTGGACATTATATTCTGTTTTGTTGGGTTTTATGTTTATTCTTACTCTATTAATTCACTCATTTGCTTACTGCAGCTTTAAAATACATTTTAATATCTGATAGAGTAAGTCCCTCATTATCTTATAATTTTTCTAAATCTTGGTTCTTCACACATTCACATTTCCAAATTAACTTTATAATTATCTGCCAAATCCCCTCCTCTAACTTCCAGCCTCCACATATTTTCCAAATTAGAACTTTGATTTGCCATTGCTTTACACTTAGAGAGTAACTCAGAGAGAATTGACGCCTGATACTATTGTTATTGAGTCTCCCCATCAAGGCTTTGTGGTCATTCAAACCTTTTTATTTTTTACGTCCTTTAGGAAAAATTTATGCTTTCCTTCATTTATGACCTTTGAAATTTTTGTTAATTTTTATTAATTATTTCATATTTAGGTTCTCCTAAGTCCTTGTGTCTTCTCATTGGTTATTGCTGGCACATAAGAAAGTTGCTGGTTATGGTAATAATGGTTTCAGATAAGATCTTACTGGAAAAGAAGGGTGATTCTAGAATATATTATAATTTGCAAATAAATAAATTG
The DNA here is from genome assembly GCF_020826845.1 of Diceros bicornis minor. NCBI lineage: Eukaryota > Metazoa > Chordata > Mammalia > Perissodactyla > Rhinocerotidae > Diceros > Diceros bicornis. The sequence continues at coordinate 34,848,124 of NC_080764.1, read as the reverse complement.
GTCACCTGTGATGCTGCCTATGACAACGTTATCACGTGGAATATATTAGTGGTCTCACACTACTGTAATTGTCCAAATCTATTAGTATTATGTTAGTCTCTGCTCCATTAGACACTAAAGTGAAGCGTAATTAAAAGAGAATGGTATTCTTAATATTTTCGTCTGTGATGTATACATGTATATATGTATATTTATATATTTGTACTTACTGGCATTTATATTTTCTTGCTTGCTTTGCTCCTGTATGTGTGCGCACATGTGTGCATAACTATTGCATTCTTTAAAACGGAGGATATGAGATATTGGCACTATTTAACTTTGTGATATGAAGTTACTAAATTAATAACAATGTGTTTATTAGGCTAGAGTTACAATTAGACTCTAAAATGTAATGGCTTAGCACAATAGAAATTTATTTCTTACTCATATAAAACAAGTTTTAATTGCAATATCTATTTTTTTCCCTATATTTCAGATCAGTAAAGCAAATGTGCCCTCTTGGAAAATTACCCTGCTAAATGTTTGCAGCCTTGTAGCTAACCTGAACAGCCAAGCTGAGGAAACCAGAGAGTTTCGTGAAGAGGAGCTTATTGCAAGAAGGAAATTTCCCACTTCCTTAGATGACTTTAGCTTTGAAGCAATGTTGACAATATATCAGCTCCAAAAAATCTGTCACAGCAGGGACTTTCAACACTGGGAGGTAAAACAAAAACAAAACATGAATATCATTATGCTTATACTAGTTAGCTCTCATTTGTACTGATTTTTTTAATCCTGATCATTATTATAACAGGAAGACTTAAAAATATTAAAGAAGAATAAACCATGTGTTGAGATAAACATTGCTTTAGATCTTCAAAGTGTCCTTCACATATTTGGAGTTCAACAAAATATTTTTTCTTCAATCTTAAAAGAGGGATATATCTTAACACAGATTTGATCCATATGCTTTTATTGTGCATAATGGGTGGCATGCTTAGGCTATTTTTGGTGGTAGTGGCATGCTTAACAAATTCAGGGAACTCAAAATGTTTTCTTAGAAATACTAAGTCGTGTGTTTATCCATAGACATACCCAAAACACAAAAAGTTCCGTTTGTATTTGAATATATTAGGCAAATAAAACCGGAATGATAGGGATATATATATATATATACAGCTAATATGAATGCGTGAGAAGAACCAAGAAGATTTAGAAAAATTAAAAGATAATGAGGAGGGACTTAATATTGAAATGTATTTTAAAGCTGCAGTAGTCAAATGGGTGAACTAATAGAACAAGAATAAACATAAAACCCAACAGAGGAGAATATCTTGTCCAAACACTGATCTGAATACCTATAAGTATGTAGTAATCAGCAAAGTTTGCATTTGAAATATATATATATATATATTCCTGTTTCAATTGAATACATGGATTTTAGGCATCTGTAGCATCTAAATTAGGTCCACCGCAGCCAAGACAGCCAAATTCCATTATCCAGAACCGCAGTGAAGGACTGGATGACTCTGTTGTATTAAATACTGTACTAGTGACTCACCACCTTTTGTTTGTTTGGAGGAGAGTAAGAGAAATAAAAATACTTTAAAGAAACAAAGAAGAAATTTAAAAAGTTTTCCCAACAAAGGAGACATTTCTTTCATATTAATCTCTAAGAGAAATTTGCTTAATATTTTATATTCCAAGTTTGCATCGCCATGGGGCTCTGAGGGTGCCTTCTCTGCTAATATCTGACTAAGAATAACAGACTACCCCAGAGACACCCTGTGGAAAAGAGGAAATGCAAAGCAGAACTTCTAGTATTTATTTTAACTTGTAAACAAAAAGATGTTTTCTAGTTGAAAAACCAAAAAAGCCAGTTTTAATTTTACTTGCTGGACTACTCATACCTTAATGCAAATTCCAGCTAAATAGTTTAGTCTTTAAAATATTATTTAAGCCAATAAAACTTGAAAAATACTAATTTTACCATAAGGAAATGTCAATTATATGCTATTTATCCAGGAAAAAAAAAATCCTCAATAAACTATTAAATAGACAAATCAGGTGCACATAAGATTAAAACTTTGCTATTTTAAATGTTATTGATTTAAAATAAGATGATAATATCATTCAGAGCATTGTACAAGTAATTACAGGCTAAACACACAGAGGAACAAAAGATTAAGAAACTAGATTGTCTGACAGTAGTGGTTTTTCCTTCTCTGAAATTGAATAGCTATGGGGTGAAATAAAGTACTTAGTGATCTGATTCAATGTATCTGCATTATAATTAAAAACTTAGTCTCTTAATATTAGTTATAGTCACCTTAAAGTTTAGAAGAGAATCACAAATATGAATACAATTCTTAAGCATTTATTTATTTTTTTCATTTCATGTAAATTATGTGCAAAACTCTGGAAAGAGTTCTTAAATATTTTATGCTAGCTGAAAGTTTTGAATAAAAACAGTGTTACCAGAAAAAGTGTTTGGAACCAATTTTAGAATGGTGTATATTCAATGGGATATTTTAGGTAAGATTCTACATGGAGATTAACTCCCTTGAGTTATTGAATTTGAACTTGCTTTCAGTTAAGCACCACAATCTAAAGACATCTTTATCATTTAAACAGAGCTTTCACATATGTTAGTTTCTACAACAACTGAGTAATGAGGCAGAGAGGGCATTCCTCTCTCTATGATTGAGAAATGGATCTTTGGAAAGCTTTCAAGTCAAGTCAGTATTTAATTGAATATAAAATCCTGTTGACCTCTGAAGCCAAACTTGGTTTATTAGATTCAAAACTGTATTTGTTGTGATTTATGATATATTTCTATAGCATTTGGGTCTATCATAAGTTGAAGTCTGAAAAGTACTAAGTCGGGGTGTTCCTTCAATTGGAGGTATTAGTGTATAGCCTTGACATACAAAGATATTTTTTAAAAAGGCAAACCTGGTGAACTAGGAAGAACACTGAGCAGAGAATCAGAAAAATCATGTTCTCATCCTATTTCAGCCACTTGATAGCTATCTGTCCTTGGACAAAACACTTAATTGCTTAAGTATATAAGTATATTAAGATCTTATAGATCTCATTTACATACATCTTACTGTCTGAATAGCAAATAAGATAAAATGTAGAAAAATACTCTGAAATGGAAGACTTATGCATATAAGTTTGTTTCACATTCTATCTATCTTGCAGTTAATTCAGGAAGATGTTCTTGATACTGGAAATGACAAAAACGAAAAGGACGAAGTTATAAAGAGAAAAATTCCTTACATTCTTAAACGGCAGCTATATGAGAATAAACCCAGAAGACCCTACATACTCAAAAGAGGTTCTTACTACTACTGAGAAGATGAATATTTTATTTACATGTGATTGTGATTTATTATCCTTTAATTAAATATCAAATTGTATTTGTGTGGAAATGTGACAGAACACAATTATTTTGTCTCTTCTACAATTGTGATTTATTGGACGTGATTTTTCTGCATTAATATAAATTGGCCTGAATGTTTTCAAATAAACCTAGATCTTGAGCATGATGTGTTGTATATAATTGATGTTAATTAAGTCACATGTAAAATGCTTTGCAATTTTGCCAAGCACTTAATGGGTTGTTTAAACAGTCAAAATGTTTGACATTTTAAGCCAAATTACAAGAGATTATAACAGTCTTACAACAAAGTCTAGCCTATATATCGTTAACCCAAAACAAAGTAACAATACTTCTTTCATTATTTGACTGTTTTTTGAATTGAGAGAAATAGCTGCTCTTTTCCCAGACTCACTCATGAATCTCTCAGAAATAGGCAAGGTGATAGTGATAAAATAGAGTCATCTTAAAAGAATGATTAATGAACTATTGTTATGCCTGTCTTAATGAATCATCTTCAACTGACTTTGTGTTTCTGTTAAATGAATTTAATAGCTAATAAAAAGACAAGTCATCAGAACCACATGAATCTCTGCAGATTTCCTTCCATTAGAAGAGTTACCCTTTAATGACTTTTTTCCCCTCACACTGCAATCCAGTAAATGATTGCTCTATTTTTAACTTCATTGAGGAATTTGTGTTACTAATATTTTTCCCAATTGAGAGAGCATTTGTGTGTGTGTGTGTGTGAGGAATATCAGCCCTGAGCTAACATTTACGCCAATCCTCCTCTTTTTGCTGAGGAAGACTGGCCCTGGGCTAACATCTGTGCCCATCTTCGTCTACTTTATATGGGATGCTGCCACAGCATGGCCTGACAAGCGGTTCATCGGTGCACACCCAGGATTGAACCTGGGCCGCCAGCAGGGAAGCGTGTGCACTTAACTGCTGCGCCACGGGGCCAGCCCCGAGAGGGCATTTTTGATCAAAAGGAATACTTGAAATAGCCCCTTCTAAATTCCCTTTAAGACCATACTTATGGTCTCATAATCCCTCCCAGCCTTCATAGTCCACCATTAGCAGTGGCTTCCTAGACTCTCACTCTCACAGGGATCTAGAAGACCTCTCCTCACAGGGCTGCAACCTAGTCCACAGTCATCTATGAAGGAAAATATCAGGATTTGAGTTGTTCTGGAATTAAGGAGCCTTCAGAACTCCATGTAATTTTGATGAGATCACCCCTCCCTTGGGCTAAACCCTACTCAGTAGGATTTAAGAGCAGTCCACTGATTTCTGAGTTTTTCTGGTAAAACCACGACCTCACAACACCCACCCCACCATCTTTCACCATCCTATCAGGTTCAACATTAAAAAGTTCCCAAGGCATTGATCCTAAGAAGGAAATTATTTCATAGTGATTCAGAGTGTGTACTCCGGAGTCAGAACGCCTGGATTCAGCGCCATTGTTCACTAGCAAACCTGGATAACTTATTTAACCTCTCTTGTTTCTTCAATGACAAAATGCAGATAAGAATGGGATCTGGAGGAGGATAAAATGGTCTTATATATGTAAAATGCTTAGAATGGTGCCTGGAACATATTAGTAACACACTAAATTTGAGAGTTCTTCTGGCCACTTTCATATCACTTTTCCTTTCTCCTTCAAAAACTGCAGAGCATAACAATTTCATATACCAACCCTCTGTCCTTCGAACTACTGATCTCCTAATTACTTGCTTCATTCATTATCCTTGAGGACTTCCACACTCATGTGCAAGATTTGTCCAATAATCTCTCTTCTCTGTTCCTGACATCCTCACTTCTAATAATAAAGTTTTTTTTTTTTTTTTTTTTGGTGAGGAAGATCAGCCCTGAGCTAACATCTGTTGCCAATCCTCCTCTTTTTGCTAAGGAAGATTAGCCCTGAACTGACAACATTTGTGCCCATCTGCCTCTATTTTTTTGTATGTGGGACACTGCTGCACATGGCTTGATGAGTGGTGCATAGGTCTGCTCCTGGGATTCAAACCTGCGAACCCCAGGTTGCCGAAGCGGAGTGCGTGAACTTAACCACTATGCCAACGGGCTGGCCCCATAATAAATTTTTTATCCATTTCATTTCATCCAATCACCTCCATGGTGATACCATAGAACTTTTCACTGCTGATAAATTCAACCTCCCCCAAATCTCAATTTTAAGCACTCTACTGTCTACACGTCACCTTTTCTTTCCAGTTCATGTAATCTAGCACTCTCACTCCAACATTTAAGATCCCATCTAATCCATTGACCCCACCTCTTTTCACATTTCACCTTCTAATCATGCCCTCACTTTGTTCTTTACTTGGCTTAGGTTCTATGGTCCAAAGTTAAAATCATCCCCTTATTACCTTCAGTGTGCTGTCCTTCTATCTTATATGAGCCTGTGAAAACACCATTAGTTAAACTGAAATCTCCCCTTGATTCTGACCTCACCTGAGAAACTGAGCATAGCCAGAGAAAAACACGCAACCTTGTTGCAGAGTCACACTTAAAATTTGTGATCCCGAATCTCAATTGGGTCCTTAGTGCTGCCTAGCATTCTTACTACATTTACTTAATAAATTTTGCCTCTAATTCTCACAGATGATTGTTTTTTTTACCTTCTCTTCTTCCTTAAATTGCAACACTTGTCATTCTCCTCACGTTCATCACACCACTTTCTGATTATTTCACTAAAAGTTAAAAGCAGTAAGAAGAAAATTGTATTATTTCCCTACCACCGACGTAACAACCACCCTGTGTTCCCCCCACACTCTCTTCCATTGCAGTGGCAGAATTTTCCATCTCAATGGAGGGACTGTCCCTTCTCTTCTGAGGCTCACTCCTTCACTCCCCATCTCAGCAAGTGGTCCCAGCCCCTGCTCAGGCTCAAAATCTAGTAGTTATTCTTTTTTTTTTTTTTGTGAGGAAGATCAGCCCTGAGCTAACATCCATGTTAATCCTCCTCTTTTTGCTGAGGAAGACTGGCTCTGAGCTAACATCTGTTGCCAATCCTCCTCCTTTTTTTTTTCCCCCCAAAGCCCCAGTAGATAGTTGTATGTCATAGCTGCACATCCTCCTAGTTGCTGTATGTGGGACGTGGCCTCAGCATGGCCAGAGAAGCGGTGCATCGGTGCGCGCCCAGGATCCGGACCCGGGCCGCCAGTAGCGGAGCACACGCACTTAACCGCTGAGCCACCGGGCTGGCCCTCTAGCAGTCATTCTTAACTCCTGTCTTCAGGACACACCTGCCATTTCACCCATTAAGAACTTTTGTTGGCTTTGCACTCAAAATACATCTCAAATCCATCTACTTCTTGCCACATCCACCACTACTGCCCTAAGCCACAAATTTTCCCCCTGGTACTATGGCGATTTCTTCCTAGCTGCTCTCCTATCATCATTTTCATCCATCTACATCCACACAGCATAATACATTTTAAAAAATCATTAATTAGATTATGTCACACATCTCTTCTCAAAATTCTACAATGTCTTTCCATTACATTTTAAATAAAATCCAAATTCTGTCTTAGAGGGCCCTAAATACTCTGGCATTTGCCTATTTCTCTGTTTAATTTCACTCTTTCTTCTCCAGCCACTCTGGCCTTCTTGTTATTTCTTTAACATATCCAGGTTGTTTCTGCTCCAGAGCCTTTAGAGTTGCTGAAATCTCTTTTCTGGAAAGCTCTTCTGGCAGAAAATCTTTTCCTGAGCACACAAGACATCCAGTTAGAGACTACATTTCCAGCCTCCTTTGTCTCTAGGAATGGCTAAGTTGGAGCTAATGGACTATTGAGTGGAAAAAGTGTGTGCGACTCATGGGTCGTTTACAACTTAAAGAGAAACCTCATTCCCTGAACTTTGATTTTTTCCTCATTTTTTTGGTCTTAAACGTGAATTTCTTTTAACCAGATAAATGAATACTGTTCTCTTGAGGATGGCATTGATTGAGAGAGCTTAAGCCCTTTAATGATTATGCGGAGCAAAGCTTCCTCACTGTCCTGGACCAACCAGACTGTTACTAGAAAAATAAATGGTTTTCTAACTTATTTAAAGCACTGCATTTTTCAGCCTCATTGATACAACATCTCAACCATTACCTTTATTTATTTATTTATTTATTATTGAGGTAACATTGGTTTATAACATTATATAAATTTGCTGTACATCATTTTATTTCGGCTTCTGTGTAGACTACATCATGTTCACCACCCAAAGACTTATTACCATCCATCACCATATATTTGTGCCTGATCCCCCCTTTCACTGTCCTCTTCCCCCCATCCCCCTGTGGTAACCACTAATCTAATCTCTGTATCTGTGTGTGTGTATGTGTTTGTTGTTGTTGTTGTTTTTATCTTCTACTTATGAGTGAAATCATGCAGTATTTGACTTTCTCCCTCTGACTTATTTCTCTTAGCACAGTACCTTCAAGGTCCATCTCAACCATTGTTTTAATTGTTACAGTTATCTTCAGGCTTTCTCATGGTTTATTCCTTCACATCATTTAGATTTTTCCATGTGTGATATATGTCCAATGAGGCTTTTTCTTAACATCCTATCTTAAATAACCTTCATCTCTGAGTCAATATCTCTATTTAACTTGCTTTATTTTTCTTCATATTTGGAAAAGAAGAAAAGAAAAGCAGCCACTGACAGCCATCAGCTGAGAGGTGGCCTGGCACCAACGACTGGTCATGGTGTTTTTCTGTTAAACATAAATAATTTCATGAGCTAAGTCTTAAGGCAGAGTCATTCTAACCATGATGGCAAAAGACCATTCTATAATCATGTTTGAGCAATAACAAAAACAAGAACACTGCAAACCACAAGAATGATCAATTATCCACCTTTCACACATAATATGAGTGACTGCTGCTTCTTCACCAACCACTGCTTTAACTCTGCTCCATTCTTCCACTTCCTGGGTAAAAACTACTAAAAGACCCAATCATAGAATTGCCCTTACTTTCTGAAAACACCCAAACCAGAGCAAAGCTCTACTTCTAGAATATTCCCCAAATGACCTAATATAAGTCCAAATCCTGTAAAAGGCCCCTGCCTATACCTTTTTATTGAGAAGCTCCATGATTTCCCACAGAATGAGATCTCCGGTACCAATAAACCCAACTTTGTGTGAGTGTGCTCCTGGCGGTCTTTGGCTGGTAGGCATCGGCATAGCACATATCATAACTTGAAATTATATAGTCATTTGTTTGTTTACTTATTTATAGTCTATCACCCCCCTAGAATGTGTAAGTTCTTTAAGGACAGGGTTTATGTCTTTCTTATTCATTGTTGTATCCCCAAAGTTGAGCACTAGGTCTGGTAAATGTTAGTAAGGATTTCTTACATGAATAAATAAATTAGTAGCAGAAGGACTCTCTCTGCTATAGTAAGAGGTTTTAGACACAGTTTACAGATTTTTTAAGTCCCAACTCAGAGATTACATTTCAGAAGGATTAGTATAAGCTCTGGTATCTACAAGAGGTCCCTGGTCTTATGTGAAGCGACACAGGATCTGAGATACTGATGCTCACATTCACTTCAAGTGACAGCCTGGGGAGATTGTCCTTCATTTTTTATTTCTTAGATCCCTTGTGGAAAAAAAACGAACAAATGAAAATGCCTAAGTGAAATTGGTAATAGTTGAAATGGGAAGAAATGGATTTGTGAAATACAAAAAGGAAGAACTATCATAAGCTGGTACTTGAATATACGAGGAAAAGAAGAAAGGAATATTGTAAGACTATTTTGAGATTTCAAGTCAGGAACCTTGCTCTATATTTGTATTTTCTGAGATTCCTCAGTCACTGCTGGGATAATTTGAGCTATGTGAGATTTGGATTCAAATCCAGTCCTTGTGGAGAGTTGAACAAGGTGGTGACATAGAAGGGTCCCGAATTCACCTCCTCCCACAGATACACTGAATATACAGCTACACACAGAGCAATTTCTTCTGAAAAAAATCTAGAAATAGCTGAGTAACTCCTACACATCAGGCAAATGGGAAAATACTCACATCAAAACAGGTAGGAAAGACACATTCTTGCTATAAAACCAAGCCCTGGCACAGCACCATACAGTTGGGTGGGAATGCCCAACCCCAATGTCTCCCTGAGGAGTGAAGAATTTGGACTGCACATCTTGTGACCCTACCTTTTTTTTTTTTTTTTTTTTTTTTGGTGAGGAAGAGTCACCTTGAACTAACATCTGTTGCTAATCTTCCTCTATTTTGTATGTGGATTGCCGCCACAGCATGGCTGATAAGTGGTGTAGGTCCATGCCCAGGATCCGAACCCTCAAACCTAGGCCCCTGAAGTGGAGCATGTCTAACTTAACCACTGGGCAATGGGGCTGGCTTCTTGTGACCCTACTTTTAAGACTCCCATCTGAGGGACAGGCCTCCAAAACACCCAGCTCTGAAAGCCAAAATTCTTTGCATCCATGAGAACCGTAAGACTATAGTAAACAAAGAAGCAGTTTTCAACAGGTGTGGGAGCACTTGCTGAGGCTACACCCCCAGGGCTCAGTATAGAGAGAGCAGGCAAAGAGGCCCACCTCCCAGTCTTTCCCTGAAAGGAGTCTGTCTACACACTCTACAAGCTGGTGTCTGATAATCCAAATTCTAATTTTAGCAAACGTCTAGGGGCTGGCTGTGATTCTCCCCAGAGACCAGGGAGGCTGGTGGACATTTCCCCTGCCTTCTCCTTCCAGTCACTACAACAATGAAACTAAGTTGCCAGTATCTACCTGGAAGGCGCTTGTACACACATCTGGTACCCTAGGTTTTGTGGCTGCTGCTTGAGGGATGAACTTCCAAATCACTTAGCTCTGATAGCCAATAGGGCTTCAATCATGAGTCCCACATGACTTTACTAAACAACGTAGCTGTTTTTAAATGTATGCAGGGGCACCTATCCTTAAGCTTACAACCTACCAAGACTGAATTATGAAGAACTAGAAAATCTGAATAGATTAATTACTATTAAGGAATTTAAATCAGTAATCGAAAACAAAGAAAAGTCCAAGACCAGATGGTTTCACTGGTGAATTCTACCAAACATTTAAAGATGAATTAATACCAATCCCTCTCAAACTCTTCTAAAAAATAAAAGAGGAGGGAACACTTCCACATTCATTTTACGAGGCCAGTGTTACCCTGATAGCAAAACCAGACAAGGACACTACAAGAAAAGAAAATTACAGGCCAATAATCCTAGTGAACATAGATACAAAAATCCTCAACAAAATATTAGCAAGCTGAATTCAGCAGTACCTTAAAAGAATCATAAGATGTAATGTAATAAATCCGGTCCTTGCCCCTCCAGCACTCATCCCGTGGAGTCTGAATGCTTCTAAACAAGCATAAATTTTAATGCAAATTATATTGAGAATTGTTATATTGTATAAAATATCTTTTTCAATTATCCACTTTAGAAGAGATAATAATATTTATAACATAATTTACAAAATTAGAAGTCCTATTATGTTTCTGGGATTTTATTTGCATGTTCTGTTATTGTAAAAATATATTTTCAGGGGCTGGCCCGGTGGCGCAAGTGGTTAACTGTGTGCACTCCACTGTGGCAGCCTGGGGTTCGCCGGTTCGGATCCCGGGCATGCACCAACGCACTGCTTGTCAAACCAGGCTGCGGCAGCATCCCATATAAAGTGGAGGAAGATGGGCAGGGATGTTAGCCCAGGCCTAGTCTTCCTCAGCAAAAAAAAAAAAAAAAAAGAAAAGGCCTAGCAGATGTTAGCTCAGGGCTCATCTTCCTCACAAAAAAAGAATATATACATATATATATTTTTTTCAATAGTATATAAAGGGTACAATATTATATTAAAATATAAAATAGGGAGCCAGCCCTGTGGCATAGTGGTTGGGTTCGGCATGCTCTGCTTTGTGGGCCGGGGTTCACGGGTTTGGATCCCAGGCTCAGACTTACACCACTCATTGGCAGCCATGCTGTGGCAGTGACTCACATACAAAATAGAGGAAGACTGGCACAGATGTTAGCTCAGGGCTAATCTTCCTCAAGCAAAAATAGGGGAAGATTGGCAACAGATGTTAGCTCAGCGTAATATATTATTTAAAGGTAGATATATTAGTCCTATTCTACAGATGAGAAAACTGAGTCTCAGGGGAGATTAAGCGACTGGCCCAATTTTGAACTGGGAGTAAGTGAGAGGATCAGGATTTGAACTCAAGTGTATTTAACTCCAAAGCCTGTGACCTTGTCACTACACTATGTGTGTCTCAGTAAGTACACTATTGACAACATACTTGAGTTTTAGATGGTGAGGTTCCATATTTGAAATTTTATATGAATAATATTTAAGTAGATTCTTTGGTGGATGAAGAAAATGACCATAATATTCCTGAAAGTGCAATTTCCAATTTTGTATTAATGTGCTAATTAAGTAAATTATCAAATTAAACATACCAATACATTCTAATCTTTTTATTGCATAAATATCAATAATTAAATGAAGAATTATTTGAAGACTTTTTAGAAGATTTCCTTTTCAAATGTGTTTGTTATGTTATACACAAATATTTCTTTTGCTGTTTTTTCCCTGAATAAATTTGTGTTTTCTGTACAAAATATAATCATTAAATTGCCATACTGAAATGTGAACAAAATTCTAATTCTACTTCATATTTTTATACATGTATTATCATAAGTAAGGAAATCTTTTTACCTTTTTAACAACTAAAAAGGTTAGTTATTATTCATTCTCATGTATTTGCATATGAAAGCATAATTCAGCTTTTTATTTAATGCCAGAAAAGAAAGATTTTGAAAAGTCATCTATCTCCCCAAAATGTAAGCACATTTGTTGTACCAAAAAGAACATAAAAATTAAACTGTTTGACCCTTTACCAATCTTTTTATTATTTGTGAAACAAAACAATTAGCATTATAAAACACATATCTCTTTCAAAATCTTGGAATTCAAAAATGTATTAAGAAGCTTTTCAAAAACTTTATACTTTTTTTTAGTGAAATGTTTTTTTCTATTTTTTTTTTAATTAAGGTAACCTTGGTTTATAAGATTATATAAATTTCAGGTGTGTATCATTATATTTTGATTTCTGTGTAGACCACATCATGTTCATCATCCAAAGACTAATTACCATCCATCCCTGTACACATGTGCCCAGTCACCCCTTTTCCCCTCCTCCCTCCCCCTTCCCCTCTGGTAACCAGCAATCTAATCTCTATATCTATGTGTTTGTCTGTTGTTGTTGCTGTTTTTATCTTCTATTTATGCATGAGATCTTATGGTATTTGATTTTCTCCATCTGACTTATTTCATTTAGGATAATACCCTCAAGGCCCATCCATGTTGTCACAAATGGCAATATTTCATCTTTTTTTATGCCTGAGTAGTATTCCATTGTGTATATATACCACATATTCTTTATCCATTCATCCCTTGATGGGCACTTAGATTTTTTCCAAGTCTTGGCTATTGTGAATAATGCTGCAATGAACACAGGGGTGCATATATCTTTTACGCATTCTTGTTTTCATGTTCTTTGGATAAATACCCAGCAGTAGAATAGCTGGATCATATGGTAGTTCTATTCTGAATTTTTTGAGGAATCTCCGTACTGTTTTCCATAGTGGCTGCACCAATTTGCATTCCCACCAGCAGTGTATGCGAGTTCCCTTCTCTCCACATCCTCTCCAAGACTTGTTATTTCTTGTCTAGTTAATTATAGCCATTCTGATGGGCGTGAGGTGATATCTCATTGTAGTTTTGATTTGCATTTCCCTGATAGTTAATGATGTTGAACATCTTTTCATCTGCCCCTTGGCTATCTGTATATCTGCTTTGGAAAAATATCTGTTCAAATCTTTTGCTCATTTTTTAATTGAGTTGTTAGTTTTTTTGTTGTTGAAATGTATGAGTTCTTTATATATTTTGGAGATTAACCCCTTATCAAATATATGGTTTGCAAATATCTTCTCCTAATTCTTAGGTTGTCTTTTCGTTTTGTTGATGGTTTCCTTTGCTGTGCAGAAGCTTTTCAGTTTGATATAGTCCCATTTGTTTATTTTTTCTTTTGTTTCCCTTGCCTGGTCAGACATGGTGTTTGAAAATATGCTGCTAAGACTGATGACAAAGAGCGTACTGCCTATGTTTTCTTCTAGAAGTTTTATGGTTTCAGGTTTTATATTCAAGTCTTTAATCCATTTTGAGTTAATTTTTGTGAATAGTGTAAGATAATGGTCTACTTTCATTCTTTTGCATGTGGCTATCCAGTTTTCCCAACACCATTTATTGAAGAGACTTTTCTTTCTCCATTATATGTTTTGGCTTCTTTGTTGAAAATCAGCTGTCCATAGATGTGTGGGTTTATTTCTGGGCTCTCAATTCTGTTCCACTGGTCTGTGTGTCTGTTTTTGTGCCAGTACTATGCTGTTTTGATTACTATAGCTTTGTAGTGTATTTTGAAATAAGGGAATGTGATACCTCCAGCTTTGTTGTTTTTTCTCAGGATTATTTTGGCTATTATGGGTCTTTTGTTGTTCCATATAAATTTTAGCATTCTTTGTTCTATTTCTGTGAAAAATGTCATTGGAACTTTGATAGGGATTGCATTGAATCTGTAGATAGCTTTAGGAAGTATGGGCATTTTAACTATGTTAATTCTTCCAACTCATAAGCACGGAAAACACTTTATACTTTTACTTGTCTTTTCTCTCCTGTTGAGATGTGCATTGCCAATACACAAACTTGATTCTTGTCAGAAACCCAATCACTGGAGAATATGAAACATTTGTAAATACTGTGGTTACTACTAGGTCATATTTGAAAAAGGTGTCACTTCCTTCCAGTGGACACAGCCTTGCGCTCAGATACACAGCTGGGTGAGCAGAACATGGTCAGCCCTGTGCCCACACACCCTCTCTTCTGGATCCTGTGCAGGGCACATCCTGCCCATATGTAGATATTGGCCAGGTTAGAGAACTTAAAAGAGCTTGTCAATTCAAATATTGACTGGATACTAATTTGAGTCTTAATTTACACTAACAGAGAAAAGAAAGCCTCTTCTGAAAGTCTGGCACTGATTGCTTAATGAATATTAACCTACTGATTAATTGAGTGAGATGACAAATTCAATTTTGAGAAAAAAACAATTCCAAGTCTATCTTTATGCTATAATTATTTTGGGAAGTCAGAATTAATCCTGATCAAAATTGCAAATAAGCAATTTTCCCCCATTTACCTCTACCACCCATCTGTCATCATTTTTTTCCTCCACTGAGTGACAACTTTATAATGAGTTTCTCGGAAACTTTTCATTTCCCCTTAGTAAATTTGTTAACAAGATTTTAATTACTTCCTCTTGGAATCAAATCTTAACCTGTAGGAAAGAATCTCAGATTGTGAAATCATTCATAGCAGCTACAGAAATATTAAAACAAATGAGCCTGATTTATTCATTTACTCAACAAATATTTCCTGAGCTTATGCCAGGTATTGGGGTAGGCACTGTGGATGAAGCTGTGAACAGGACAGCCCAGACAGACTGGGTTCTGTCCTCCAGGAGCCTACTAGCTCTTCTGCAAAGCCCCTCTTCCCCCGCCTTTCTGCTTCTGCTTTCTCTGATCCTGCATCATACAGCCCCAGATGAACCGTTACCTCTGAAACAGCTTCTCCTCCTGTTGAAGGGGGAATATGTGTGCTGGTAATTACCGTGTTCTCTTTGTTTGGCTGGAGAGGAAGAAGATCTGTAACCATTCCTAGACAATATATTTAACTTCTTAGACATGTTGAGGTAAAGAGTAGTGAAGTGACGTGTTTTAGGTCCATAGAGCTAACTTATTACAGAACTGGGATTAGAATCAAAGTCTTTTTATTCCTTATGTAGGTTTTTCCTGGGGCAAATAAAGCTAGTCCATTGCAAGCTATCAAACTAGTCTGCTGGGTTGAGCTTACTGAGAAATGGAGAGCAGAAGTCCCACGTTGGAGCAGGGACTTGAGTGGAACCTGCTGTTACTGAGGACCACAGACTCTGGACCAGTATTTCTCAAATGAGGATTGCTTTCTTCATCCAAGTTAAAAATACAGATTCTATGAGTCTATTGAAGATTCAGTAAATCAGAATCTCTGAGAGTGAAGCTTGATATTTTCTTTTTTAATAAACTACCTAGGTGATTTGGAGATGTATTCAAATTTGGAGAACACTTTGCTGTAAGCCATTTTTAGAGACTTATTTTCCACCTGATAATCTATGTTTTGTTTAATAGATTTTCTTATCAAGTTCTAGGCTAAATAAAAAATTCAGTACTAATTCAGATAAGACAATAGATGAAGAGAACTCAAGTTGTATTAAAATTTTCTAGTCTTTCTTACAAGGTTATAAAAAGATAAATGTGAAAATACTAGAAATCCTAAAATCACTAAATAAAGTTTTATTATGTTACCCTTAATTACCACTCACAAATGTAAATATATTGAGGAGGAATGGGGGAAATCATTGTATTTTAACTTACCTCCCCTGATTTCTTACTCCACAAACCCACCACCCCACACTGAGAAATCTGCTGGGTGCCACGTCTGGGGCAAGATTTCATTCTGGTAACTGATTTTTCAGTTTTCATCTGAATGATTGTTGATGGTATAGAAATACTCTTGAAGTCAGCGGAACTTGACATAATGAAGCATTCAGACATTTCATTTCGCAGGATCAGGTTTAAAGTTGTGTGTTGATAAAACTTAAAACTATAATGAAAATGAGCCTGAACATGTCCTCTGCTCTGAATTTAAGTGTAAAATTACATCTGAATAAGCCACAAAGCCTCTAGCATGGCACACACTAACACTTGTTGTATGACCCATCTCTCTGGTTTCATCTTCCTTCATTTTCACACTCTGTGACTTCACAGTGATTATTTTTTTATGCTCTTTGCTCCACATCTTTTCTCATGCATTTCCTCTACCTAAGATTTACTTCCACCCTTGTCCAATTGATCATGTCTCATGTCTTTTTGGGACATGTAATGCCACTTCTTGGAAGCATTTTCTAACCTATCAACTCACCACCCAAAGCACAATTAGGTCTCCTCTGTGTTTCTTCTGTGCACTGCTATAACACCTTCTGTATGTCCCTGCTAGTGCGTTTGCCGCATGGTACGCAATAATAGGTTGCATGCTTCTCTGAAAATAGGTTGCAAACTTCTTTAAGTTAGATATTTACATTGCTCATCTCCATATCCCTTCACAGTTCCGGGCGCACTCATGAAGATGTTTGTTGAATGAATAAATCATTGCTTAGCTGAGGTAGGCAATGATTGCAATCTCTTACTCTTACCATACTCCTTTGAGGCTAGCCCTTTAGAAAGATGCCCTCTAGAAAGAACCAAATCTATCCCTTTGTAGACTCTTCTGTAAGATCCTCTGTGGATACAGGGTTTCTACTTATTGCAGTTATCAGGTTCTTATTCCAAAAGGGCCATGGAGCTCTCCCAAAATTTGGAGGGCCATCAGCATCTTAATGAGCTAGTGGCGTCAGGGTTTCTCTTATGCAGCTCAGCGGGTGATAAGCAGCACACATAGTGAAGGCTTTCTTGAGAGAGAGCAGTTGTAGCTATCTGATATCCACCCAGGAAGCATCTGAAGCTTAATAGCTTCTTATAGAGCCCAGCTGCCCTGGCCAACAAATTGGTTCCCTCCACCAGGCGTTACTACCCTGACAGACCAACACAAACCAGTTTTTCTCTGATTAAGAACAACAACCTAAATACAGCTAGGCGTTCCGTGACAGGAAATCTTTCAGTGCTTTGAAGCTTCTTGGAAATAACTGCATCTGATTTTTACCTCGTTCGAATTTAAATTACTTCAGACTTTTATAGAGCATTCAATATATGGACTTTCACTTTAGAAGAAGATTTCAGATAAATACTGAAATACTAGCAGCTGGAAATACACTATGTGCAAATGAATCTAGGTAAGAGTTTTTGAGCAGTCTCAGCAAGGCCCTGGGGAAAAATAAAGTGAGAGAATTTAAGCTGTTTCTTTTGAACTTATTATTGGTAACATTTAAAAGGTAGTGTGAAGCAGCATGATGTGCAGCTGAATTTACCATGGCCCAGCCTAATGAAAGACAAGCCATCTGACTTTTACCAAAAAAGGCTTCATGTTCCTGAATTTAAATTCAATAAGTGTTAAAATACCCTCAGCGTTGTGCTTGAAAAGCTAATTCCTATTCACCTACCAATTTACTACTTCTCTGGTAGATAGAAGCCTGCTGTTTAACTGTCTTCAAGGAGGCGTTCTGACTCACTTGTTTTTCCTAGCCAATTTTTAATCAAGAGAAAGCTGCCTACACAGTAGTATAGAGATGTTCAATTTGTTTCTTCATGAAATGTCCTTCTGATATCTAAAATGTGCCAAAATGATACCAACAAAGGACTTCCAAAATATTTTCATGAAATCTCTGGGAAATAGTCACAAAGACACTAGAGTGAGTTCCAAGGCCATATGAGCTTTCTGAGAGCATAATTCTTTGGGATTTAATTTTGAAATTGATATTTTGTTTCATTTTCAGAATTTTTTCCAAGAATTCTGATCCCTATGTCATCAAGATAGAAAATAGAGTGTAGTTTTTAATTAATTTATTTATTCTTTTAATTAACAAATATTTCTTGAATATCTACTCTCTGAGGCACTGTGCATAGCATTGGGAGCACCAAGTTAAAGACACACTTCCCAATGTGTACAAATAATATCTTTCCAAATCACGTGCTATGTCCATGTGACTAGATTTTGGCCACCAAGATATAAGAGGAAGTCTTAACATGGCAACTTCCTAGAATCTCCCTGAGCAGACAACTGACACAAATTCTTTGTACCTTGTCTTTAATCTTTTCTCCACCTTGCCTTCTGGAACACAAGATATTATCTTGGGCTTTAAAGTCTAGAGGAACACACTAAGTGTGGCACAACAGTGATCTGAAAGAAGCATAAATCCCTGAGAAGCAGAGCCAATTTACCAGCCTTGGATCAAGTACTTCTGGATTTTAACATGAGAAAGAAATGTTTATGTTTCATTAAGATGCTGGTAATTTTAAGGGTTTCTGTTACTGCAACTAAAATCAATCATGATCAAATTAACTTTCAATCCCATTTTGCCTTATAAATCCTTCATGACACAGACCAGAAATCATTTCTCCGGAAAGTAGTCCCTGCCCAGGACCAACAAAATCAACTAAAATGAAAAGTAAAAAAAAATTATCCATCACGTAGCATAAATAGAGAGAAAATACGACAGAGAAGTTAAGAAACATAGAAGATTGAAAAAATGGGGAAGCACTGGAATATTTGAAGAGATTTCCAAGAACTTACAGAAAGTTTAATGATTTCCAAGCAGGGTAAAAAAAAGGAAATTTATATCTAGACAATTATTAGTGAGACTTCAGAGCACAAAGAGAAGATCTTAGAAATAGCAAACAGTTCCTACCTCTTCACAATCAAATCACCTACCAAAAAATAGCAAATAGACTGAGCTGAACTCTTAAGGGCAACAATAGAAATTAGAAGACAGTGAATGTCTTCAGTGTACCAAAAGAAATAATCATCAGCTTAGATTTCTATGCCCAGTAATAGAACCTTCTAAGAGCAAGTGTGAAACAATTTTTTTAATTGAGAGGAATATTAAATGATTTCAGAAAGACAATAATCCCATAAAAAAGATCTGAGAAGCAAGAGGGAGTGGTGAGTAGGGATATTGGTAAATATCAAGGTAAATGGAAATACCAATACACAATATTAATACGTAAGAGTAATAATAATAGTAATAATACGTACTTCAAAGAATTTTAAAAAAATCTTAATAAAATGGAAACACTGGTCAACAGTATCATATTAGAAATGAGGGAGTTTGGAGTTAAAACATTTAAGGTCCTTGAATTATTTGAGGAGATCTAAATACATTGATTAATGTATGACTTTATTAAAGTAAACGTCAAGATAATAGGTATAGACAGAGTAACTTCAAAGCTGGAAAAAAATGGGAATGAGATAAATAAAGGGAAAAAATAAGCTCAGTAAATCCTGAGGATGGTTTGCGTAGGAAAATATAAAGAGAGAAAAAATAAATAAGAAATGCAAAATAAATCGGTAGTCAGAGGTGGGATTTTCTGGAGTGGTGGTGTGAGGTGCTCTGTGAAACATCTTCCCCAGAGACATATCTTATAAAACTGATCCAAAATGCAGAAAACACAATCATTCAACATCTGTACAAATTGATCAAAGGACTTATAACAAATTGAGATGCATTTATTCAACAAAATCTACAGAACTTGGTAAGAACAAGGAGAGGCCAAGACATTCGAATTCAGGGCAACACCCATCCCTCCACGGCTCTGCATCTTGGAGGAGCTGTTCTGTTAGGCTGAACAGCAGAGTGGCAGCTCCCATTTCCTCCAGCTTCCTGGTGTGGCATTGTTATTCTGGGGGGACTCAGCAGCAGGTAAACATGGGCAGATCCTGTGGGACACATCTCCATCAATTGATGAATAGGTAAACAAAATGTAGTGCATCTCAGAGACATTATGCTGTCTGAAAGAAGCCAGTCACAAATAGCTACATATTGTGTGATTGCAATGCTGAGAAACAAGTAGACGAGGAAAATCAATAGAGAAAGATAATAGATTAGTGCTTGCCTGGGATTTGGGGAGTGTGACTGCTAATGGACACATGGTTTCTTTGTGGAGTGAAGAAAATGTCCTCAAATTAGATTATAGCGATGGCTGCACAACTCTGTAAATATACTAAAAACCATTGAACTATACGCTTTAAACAGGTAAACTTTATGGTATATAAGTTGTATATTCATAAAAATGTTAAAATAAAAATAAATTGGAGGAAATAATACAAATATACCAGTAGTCTTAATGTACATGGCAAAAAATTGCAGAACTACAAAGATAAATTGATAAATCCAGTATCACAGTGGTAGATTTTATCACCTCTTGTTACTAACTGAACTGTGTGCCCTCAAAATTCCCTTAGGAGGGAAAAGATACAGCATTTTCTAGTTACACAATTGAAGAAGAGGTGAGGGAGTGTGAAAGAAGGATCTAAAATGATGCCCGGACACAGCGGTTAAGTGTGCACATTCCACCGCTGGCAGCACGGGTTCGGATCCCGGGCGCGCACTGACACCCCACTTGTCAGGCCATGCATGCCGTGGCTGCATCCCATGTAAAGTGGAGGAAGATGGGCACGGATGTTGGCTCAGGGCCAGTCTTCATCAGCAAAAAGAGGAGGATTGGCATGGATGTTAGCTCAGGGCTGATCTTCCTTGCACACACACAAACACACTAAAATAAATTAATTAATTAAAAATAAATAAAACGATGCCTGGATTTTTAACTTGTGTAACTGGGACTATAATGATGCCATTTCATTGGAAGTAAATAGGAATAACAGGTTTTTCAGGAAGAGATTGCGTGGTCTGTTTGGGGAAATTTGTGAGGCTGATATCTGTTTGATATTTGGGATGGAAAAGTTGAGTAAACTGTTCAGACTACAGGTTTGGAGCCAGTTATAGAAATAGGCCAAAGATGGTCCCTGTATATTGGCCCCCAAACTGCTGCTACCCTGACTCAGAGTCCCCACTTTGTTGCCACACCTAAACACCTGAGCACTCTCTCGGATTTGCTTCTTTCCTGGAAGTGTCCTTGCCCTATTCCCCTTTGAGCTGGTGGCTAGAAGGTATCCTTCTGGGCGGGACTTCTTCTCTGGAGCCACCCAGCCCAGGCACCACCCAATGAACTTGTATGTTGCTGCCATCTTGTGGTCCCATCTCTTCTTTGATCAGTCCCCAAATCTTCACACTCACCACAGAGCTCTGGAGACATTCTGGGCTAGAGATGCAGGATTTGGGATCAGGAGCATAATAGGTCCTAGTGGGGATAAGAGGAGTAGATGAGAACTTCCAAGAAAATTGAACAGAATGAAAAGAAAAGAGGATGAAGAAGGAAACTTTAGAACACCAACATTAAAAGGCACACAGAAAAGAAGGAGACAGTGAAGAAAACTGAGAAGGAATAAAAGAAACACCAGAGATTGGAATTACGTAAGAAAAGAGCGGAGACAATTTCGAAAAGAGGAAAATCAAAAAAGTTGAGTTTTAAAAGCAACATAAGGGTTGAATAAAATGTGTCCACTTTATTTTGCCTTCAGGCCATTGGTGATTTTAGAGGAAATTTCTCTCACTAATAGAGGAATGAAATGTAAGAAAGTGATACTGTTAGCCAAGAATTGTAGCCGACATTTACTGAGCACTTACTGTGTGTCAAATATGTGCTAAATGCTTTTACATTCTTTATCACATAACTTTCAAAAGAACTCCATGAGAGAAGTAATAGCATTACTCCTAGTTTACACGAAAGGAAATTGAGATAGAGAGATATTAAGTAACCTTTCCAAGGTAACATAAATCGTTAGTGGTAGAAGCCTTACTCAAACACAGGGTGAATGGCTCCTGGATCCATTTTTTTCACCACTGCACAGTACACGCATTCATCCTGGAACTTAGGTATGAAGTTTTGTCCCTGTCTACCTCCACACTAACTTTACCTGCCTCTGGACTAAGAACGGAACTTTTAGCATAACTGAATTATACATCGCCTTTGCATATAGTAGGCACATCATCAATTGATTATTAAATATTGTCGTGTGTTTTCTATATACCAAATTCTAAGCCAGGTGATGCAGAAATTATAGTTAGCAAATCAAATTCACTCACTGTCCTCATAGACTTAAATTGAGGGTAAAAGACAATAGCAATTTCAGCACAAAATTAAAAATGAACAATAAACAGTAATATATGCCACGAAAAAATATTAAAAGATCTTGCAGGAACTTATAACAAGGGGTCACGGAAAGTTTTGTTGAGAAATTAACATTTGAGCAGAGATTTGATAAATAAATATATATATGAGTTACATATGACATGCAGATGAGGAGATGGAGGGTGGGAAGGACTGGGGGAAGTTACTTCAGTCTGGGGAACAGTGTTCTAAACTCCCCAAGGCAGGAGAAGAGGAGGCCCACTTACGGTGCAGGAAGTGTGGGAACAAGAGGAGGGCACAGGATGGGCTTGGGCAGCAAGGGACCATCACAAAAGACCTTGTCAGACAAGGTAAAGTTCTGTTTTTTAATCCCAAGAGTAATCAGATGCTATGAAGTGAGGTTGGGTATGATTTTAGCAAATCTGCATTTTAAAATAATTGTTCTGTCTGCAGAGAGGAGAACAGATTAGAAAAGGGTAAGATGACGTTGGAGACTGTTGCTGAGTTTCTGGTCAGGAGTGATGTGACTTGGGCTCAGTGTTAGTATTGATGATGAGTGATAAAGGGCTGACTTTAGAGCTGTTTCTGAGATAAAGCCAATGATCCTTGGTGATTGGATCAGGCATGTCAGCCATAGACACGTGTTCAGAAAGACTTCTAGGATTCCCATCTGTACAACTGAATAGCTCCCTGAGAAATAAGGGCACACTAAACCATCACAATGTTGTTTGATTTGCTTTGTTTACTTGTTTTCTTTTTGATGGTAGTTGTTGATTCTTTTGGGTGGCTGGGTAGATGTATTCATTTCCCAGGGCTGCTGGAACAAAGCATCACAAATTAAATGGCTTGAACAGCATAAATTTAGAGTCTCACAGTCTGGCTCAAGGTAGCCACGGAATTTGCACCTTCTGAGGGCTGTGAGGAAGAATCTGTCCCATACCTCTCCCCTAGCTTCAGGAGGTTTGCTGGCAATCTTTGGTGTTCCTTGGTGTGTAGAAGTTCAGCTTGACCTCTGCCTTCATCTTCATTGGCATTCTCCCTGTGTGTATGTCCCTGTGCAAATTTCCACTCTTTATAAAGACACTGTCATACTGGATGAGGGACCCATCCTACTCCAGTATGACCTCATCTTAACTAATTACATCTGCAGTTACTCTATTTTCAAATAAGTTCACCTTTGAGGTCCTGGGGTCAGGACTTCAACATATGATTTTGTGGGGGACACACTTCAACCCATAACAGTAGGTAAGCCACAGTTCAGGAGCTGAGATTGGCTCATATTGGGTTTCACATATGTGTGAGACATCCTTTGATATACCCAGATGTAAATTGTCTGGTAAGTGGTTGAATGTAGGAGATAGGACTTAAAGAAGAGATCAAGATGAAGGTACAAATTATAAGATTAAGAATCATAATCATACAGATAGTAATCGATGCCATATGCATTGCTGATGTTAATGAGGGAGTGATAGAAAAGAATTTAAGACTGCACATTGAGCTTTATTGAAGAAAAATGACTAGAATCACATTCATTCATAATATAATTATTCAACTATTTGTAAGGGTATATGGAAAGTGCTGTATGGAAGACTGAAACATAAAACATTAATTAAAGAAAACACTAAGGGCCGGCCCCCTGGCTTAGCAGTTAAGTGAGCGTGCTCCGATGCTGGCGGCCCGGGTTTGGATCCTGGGCGCGCACCGACGCACCGCTTCTCCGGCCGTGCTAAGGCCGCGTCCCACATACAGCAACTAGAAGGATGTGCAGGTATGACATATAACTATCTACTGGGGCTTTGGGGGGAAAAAATAAATAAATAAAATCTTAAAAAAAAAAAAAAAACACTAAGACATCATCACCTTTCCTAACAAAATAGGATGGTAACTTAGGCTCTCTCCTTCTCTCTCATTCCAATCACAATCAATTTAAAAATCCATTTCCCACATACCACTGTGTGCATATTTCTGTGTCAGATGATCAGAGTTACAGAGCTTTGCAATGAAGATTTGCAATGAGGGTATTTTGAAGGGAAACTTTAAAAAAAATTTTAGGTTGGAGAATTGCTAGAGTTATTCCAAATTAATTTTGTTTTCCCCCAGTCATCAATGATCTTTTCATTTTTAGTTCAGTTTTGCAATCCTTGTTTAGGAAATAACGTAATAAGTAAACATGCTGAGACCAGAGTCAGAATCTCTATGCATTTATGGACAAAGAACCAACATGTATTTTGGACATTTATATAAACTACACAGGATCACGACAACTTCAAAAAAATCTATGATTTGATTCAAAGAGACTATTGTGCCTCTTATTTTGCCCTCGTCCCAGGAACCCAAACAGTCTTTGAAATAAGTACACAGTTCTATTTGGATCCTTCAGCAAGATGCAAAGATGAAATGTACCCAGTACATCATTGTCTACCTCTTTGAAAGGAATCTCTTCATCTCTTTGTGGTGGACTGTATTTCGACCTAGGTCGTCCCTATGCTTTTGGCAGTGGGTGATTTCTGAGAATCATTCTCACGGTGGCTCTTATTGAAACAATCAGCATGCTGCATCAATCTAGAGGAGTTATCAGTAATGATGTAAAACCTTCTGTTGCCTCCGTTATTTGTGACTAAAAGCTAGGGAAAATAGATCCTGGAAGCATTCTGCCTCTGCATCAAGGTCACGCTCATTAACTAATGGAAAGAGATAGAATTATACATTTAGCCGAATGCTCTGGCCCATGGTCAGAAAGGTTGCCATAAATACGTAAAGGAAAGTAGCCTCTGTGATTTTACAAAGGAGTAGGGAAATTTATGCAAATTCAGGAGTGGACAAAAAAGCTTTTCTCTTTTCTGTAGTTCAGTGACAGGAAATGGTGAAATTGTTCAACCTTACAATATCAAAGGGAAAATTGAATGAAAACTAAATCCAGTATATTTTGAGGTTTTATCTAAAATGATAGAGAGTGATCTAATTTTTACCTCTAGGTTGGGATGACCTGAAAAATATCAAGTTAGCTGACATTGACTATATTTACATGATAGTAAAATATATAAGTGAAAATTGAAACATTCTTAATGTATTTTTACCCAAGGTTTAATTGGAATACATTTTCAGTAAAAGTAATTCAGTTAATGTATACACATTTATTGCACTGCCTAGCCAAGTGTTTCCAAAATACTGACATGTAACACTAGTTCCCTGGGATATTAATGGTAGTTTTTTTTTTTTGGAAGATTGGCCCTGAGCTAACATCTGTTGCCAATCTTCCTCCTATTTTTCTCCCCAAAGCCCCAGTAGATAGTTGTATGTCATAGTTGTACACCCTTCTAGTTGCTGTATGTGGGATGCCACTTCAGCATGGCTTGATGAGTGGTGCGTAGGTCCACGCCCAGAATCCGAACCAGCGAATCTAGGGCCACCGAAGTGGAGCATGCTACTGAATTCCTAGGCCACTGGGCCAACCCTGGTTGTTTTTTTTGTTAAAAAGAGTTTCCTTGATGGAAGAGACCACCAGATCTCATATGGTCATTCCCTTGAAGACACTGCACATAAACAAATGTACGTGTCCCAGGACGCTATCATATTGTGGGTTCAATGAAGCCTCAAAATGTACAATTTTGGTGCATGGTCATAATTATAAGTAACTTATTATGCCTGGGGCCATAGGAACCAATTACATCTCAAATCCTGATGTAAGATCTAGGAGATTCAGCTTGCAAAATGTAGTCTTTGCAACCGTATAAACTAACTATGCTGAGATTTCATGGTGACATCTTTAGGACTTAAGAGGTTTGAAAACACCCAATCTGAGTTTCCAATGACCTGCAGGACCTCTTCCAGTTGTTTTGGAGGAAAATAATTTTTCCTCTACCCTCCTGGAGTTCTTGGTTGAGACACCTCCTGTAATAAAGGACAGATTAACAGGAGAAAAATAAACAAAAGTTTAATAACATGTATACCCAGGAGAAACCCAGGAAAACTGAGTAATGCACCAAAATGGCAGAAGCCCTCATCTTAAATACCATCCTCAGCTAAAGACAAAAGGGGATGTTGGGGGTGGGGAAAGTCAGGGACTTCAAAGGGAAGGAAGGCAACTCGAAGGTAGGAGAAAAAGAGCAAACATTTGGTAAACAAATGTTTATTCAGCCACACAGAATCAAACAGACATTGCTACGTTCTTCCCTGTCAACTACCTGGTTGATATTATGCCTTGGTGACAGTGTCCTTCCCAGAACTGGTATTTTTATTGAATACTTTTAGGCAGTTAAGGGAGAGGTAACAAGAAAAACTTTGAGTCCTTTGTTTCTTAAAAATAATCAGCCTAAAATAATCCTCATATTAGAGACACATTTTGGGGTGGCAAATTTGGTTCCCCTTCACAGGGCAGGCAGAATATCATTATCAGTTACTCCACTTTGTGTTCTGGGAGGAATTAGGAACTTGAGAAGCCACTTGCACTCAACATTCCTGCAGCCCGGTAACGCCTGTACATTTTGCCGAGTCTGCCATACCTTCTTTAGGATTTATTTGTCAGACTGCTCATTTTTGGCAAGCCTCTGACTTGCTACTCGGAGAAATATTTCACACAAAGTTTGGAAAATGCTCTGATAAGAAAAGTTAAACAATTCACTTTAGGATTCTGTACCTCCCTTAATATGCTAATAGGCCCAGCCTGGTGGCTTAGCGGTTAAGTGCCCGCGCTCCGCTACTGGCAGCCCTGGTTCGGATCCCGGGCCCATACCGACACACCACTTCTCCGGCCATGCTGAGGCCACGTCCCACATACAGCAACTAGAAGGATGTGCATCTATGACATACAACTATCTACTGGGGCTTTGGGGAAAAAAACAAAAGGAGGAGGATTGGCAATAGATGTTAGCTCAGAGCCGGTTTTCCTCAGCAAAAAGAGGAGGATTAGCACGGATGTTAGCTCAGGGCTGATCTTCCTCACACACACAAAAAAATAATAATAAAATAAAAGAAAAGAAAAAGAAAAAATAATATGCTAATATACATTGAATATCACCATGAGGAAAATATAAGATGTAGGATTTCCCAAATTTATTGAATCAGAGAACTCCCTTTAAAAGAATATTTCTTGACAACCTCCGTGTACACATTTTGAGAAATATCACCCGTACCAACACTAACTTAACAAGTATTTCCTGAATGCTTAGTATATACCAGGCATGGTTGTAGATATTAGGAATACAAGGGGAACAAGTTACCCAAGGTCACTGCCTCATAAAGCTTCTTTTCTAGACCTAGGAACAAAGGTAATAATAAATAAGGAAACAAATGAACTAACAATATAATTTAAGTTAGTAAGAGGTCTATGAAGAAAAACAAAACAAAATGTCATGGAAAATTTGAGGGCAAGTTTAGTTTGGATGATCAGATTCTCAGAAAGGATATGAAGTGACTATTTCTTGGTTTAAAATTTCAAGCTTACAAACCTCATTTACACAGGTTAATTGTATAAATCTGTGTAAATCTTTGGAAGAGATTTTTATGAATTTCTATTTTCCTTAGTGAATGCAATACAAGAGCAAAATAAGAATAAATGTATTTTTTATGTTTAAAAATTTACTGGGAAATTTGACACGTGAGAATGCAGGAAATCTAAAAGTACACCTTCATGAATTATTATAAAGCAAAAACTTGTGTAATCACCACCTAGCTGAAGAAAGATAACACTGCCAGAACACCGGAATCCTTAGCCATGACCTTATCCTAAGTCCTGATTCTTCTGGTAATCACTTTCATCTTTGTATTTTTTATCACTAAAGTATGTTTTGCTAAACCCTTTCTATATCTTAGCTGTGCCTGTCTTATATATGGAATCATGCACCGTGTACTCATTTGTGTCTCACTTCTTTTGCTCAATATTAATTTGTGAGATTCATCTATGTTGCTGTACATGATTGTAGTTTATTTACTTCTATTGATAAATGATATTCACTACATATTTCATCCATTCTTTCCTTGATGGACATTTGGATAGTTTTCATCTTTTATTACTACAAGTAATGCTGCTATGAACATTTTGAGTGTTTTTCTTGGTGCACATAGTTGTATATTCACTGGAACATATACCTAGGGGTGGAGTTGCTGGCTCTTAGATTATGCATTTCTTCAATTTTCTATAGAAAGCCGATCTGCTTTCTAAAGATGTTATACCAACTTATATTCCCACCAGTAATGTATGAAAATTTTTCTACATCCTCGTCAATATTTTTTATTGTCAGTCTTTTTAACCTTAGCCATTGTTTTGTATATATAGTGGTATTGAATTTTGTTTTTAATTTGCATTTCCCTGATGACTAATGAAGTTGGATACTTTTTCATATCTTTACTGGCCATTTAAATATCCCTATTTTGACATTTATCACCTAGAAATCAATAATAATATAAAAAGAGAGATCCATATATGTATATGTATACATATATATATATATACACATATATATATCTATAGTCTATTGCCCTGTAATGTAAATGTATTTTTAATAGAATTTGTGGTATCTTTCACTCTCATAATGTTTTTTCTAAAGAAATAATTATTTTTAATTCTATTGTAGTCCTATTTGTAAATATTTTCTTTACGATTCTTCTTGTGTTTAAGAAATCATTCACTGTCTTGTGAATTTTTTGTAATTTTCTAAAAGCTTTAGTATACTTTTTTCTTTTTGCTGAGGAAGATTCACCCTGAGATAACGTACTGTGCCAATCTTCCTCTATTTTGTATGTGGGTTGCTGCCACAGCATGGGTGATGACTGGTTTAGGTCCACGCCAGGGAACTGAACCTGCAAACCCAGGCTGCCAAAGCGGAGCATGCCGAACCCAACCACTAGGCCCTGGGACCAGCCTCTAAAAGCTTTAGTATTTTACCTTCCCCATTTAGATCCAAAATCCACTTTGAAATGATTTTTGTGTAAATGTGGAGAAAGGATAAAATTTCTTTTTTTTCCGTATGGGTATTCATTTTTCCAAGCAACATTTATTGAAGAGTCTTTACTTTCCCTGCTACTCTAAGGTGCCAAACTTATCAAGAATTAGGTGTTCCTATATGTTTGGGTTATAGTCTGGAATCTCTACCTGGTTCCATTGGTCAATATTCTTAAAGCAATATCACACTGTCATAATTACTGAGATTTTGTAATAGCTCATTAAGCAAGTCTTCCTACTTTTTTTCTTCTTAAAGAGTGGTAGTTATTCTTGGACATTTGCATTCCATTAAAAATTTAGAATTGGCTTGTCAAGTATCATACACGTAGAAGCACACAAATAAAACCTGTAAGCATTTTTATAGGGATTGCATCAAATCTATAGCTCAATTTAGGAAAAATTGACAATTGTATAAAACTGAGTCTTCCAATCTATATACATGATTGAGTCTTCCAATTCTTCTCAATATTATATTTGACAAAATTTTTACATAAAGATCTTGCAAAGTTTTGTTAAATTTATTCCTAAATATTTGATATTGTTATTGCTCTTATAAATAACAACCTTTTACTGTTTTATTGCTTCATAGAAATGTAATTGATTTTTCAAAATATGTCGACCTATTCAAGTCCTTTGTCCATTTTTGTATTGGATTGTTTGTTTTTTGTGAGTTTAAGGAATTCTTCATATATTCTGGATATTAATCCCTTATCAGATATGTGATTTGCAAATATTCTCTCCCATTTTGCGGGTTGCCTTTTACTATGTTAATGGTGTCCTTTGATGCACAAAAATTTTTACTTTGATGAAGTCAAATTTGTCTTTTTTTTCTTTTGTTGCCTGTGCCTTTGGTGTCATATCCAAGAAATCATTCCCAAATCCAATGTCATGAAGATTTTCCCCTATGTTTTCTTTTAAGAGTTTTCTTTCTAGCTTTGTGTTTATGTCTTTGATCCATTTTATGTTAATTTTTGTACATGGTGTTAGATAAAGGTCCAGCTTCATTCTTTTGCATGTAGATATCCAGTTTTCCCCCTATCATTTGTGAAAAGACTGTCCTTTTCCCAATCAATGGTCTTGGTATTGACTGAAAATCATTTGATCATCTACGTGAACATTTATTTTTCGACTTGACGTCTTTTTCCATTTGTCATTTTATCTGTCTTTACGCCAGTACCACACTGTTTTGATTACCATAGCTCTGAAGTAAGTTTTGAAATCAGGAATGTATACCCTCCAACTTTGTTCTTTATCAGGATTGTTTTGGCTATTCAGAGTCCCTTGAAATTCCATATGAATTTTAGGATGGATTTTTCTATTTCTGCAAAAAACTTTGTTGAGGTTTTGGTAGGGATTGCATCAAATATGTAGATCATTTTGGGTAGTATTGACATCTTAATATTAAGTCTTTCAGTCCATGAACATGGATGTCTTTCCATTTATTTATGTCTTCTTTAATTTCTTTCTGCAATGTTTTGTAGTTTTCATTGTACAAGTCTTTCACCTCATTGATTAAGTTAATTTCTAAGTATTTCATTCTTTTCAATGCTATTGTAAATGGAATTGTTTTCTTAATTTCCTTTTTGGATTGTTCACCGTTAGTTTATAGAAATGCAACTGATTTTTATGTGTTGATTCTGTGCCTTGACAATTGGCTAAACCCACTTATGAGTCCTAGCAGTTTTTTTTGTGTGGAATCTTTAGGGTTTTCTACATATAAGGTTATATCCTCTGTAATAGGATTGTAGAGCCAGAACAGTTTACCCTGAAAGTGTCTCCATTTTCTCTAGTATTTTTAGAGTAGTGAAACTAGGTTAATATGAATATTTGTGGACAGTGTTAAAGGGATAAATAAAGATAGTTTGAAGAATGTTGACAGAAGTGTGACAGGCTGTCTAAACACATCTACCTTGTATGTTAAGGAGCATACTATAGCTCAGTTGAAAAGCTTTGAGCTCCCTGACTGTGGAGTTCATCTGTGTTTCTCAGTTGGCTGCTTGTCTGAGTCACTGTGAATCCTGGGGCTGAATTCACATGTATCCTGGAGGGTCTCCCAGATACTCCTTTAGAATAATCAAAGATGAGTTAAAGGAGGGAATATACTTGTAGTTTTTTAATTATCTTGGAAACTATTCTTATGTGATTACTTTCTTAAAAACCAAAACTACAAAATCCATTTCTTGATCTTACCACGAGAAAGAACCTGTAAATTCTCTTTACATATTCTGGTATTCTTTGTTACATCATTATATGCTCCACTTTAAAGGCAACGTTAGTATAACTTGCTGTTGTGATTGTATATCTAGAAATAATTTCATAGTCAGGTTTGTAAGACAGATGGTTTTTCTTACTCATTTCATAATTTTAAGGACGTGGCAGAAGGGAAAAAATGATACAAAGGTGGGTACATAGATTATAAGATCTTATTTTTGAATTAAAGGTAAATTTCAGGGAAGCACAGAACATAGCATCTATAAGACTATTTGTGAGGAAAAGCAAATCTAGAAATTCCTTTTTAAACTTTTAATTTTTAGCATTATATTGCCACCTAATGGTTACAAGTGGTATGAAAAGCAAAGCTTTTATGACACCTTGATGTCAGGGAGCCTTATCATGGTCAATAAATATTAAAAAGAGGCAAAAGGTATAATATCCATATCTCTTTTTGGTAGATTATCCTAAAATAATCAAGGAGTGGTTATATATTTGCAGATTGGTTAGAGAATTACTCAATTTTAGGCCATATACATACTTATGACTATATTGTACACGCAACTCTTAACTGTTTATCACAAAACTTAGAATCTTGGCCAGATCCAGGAAGAGGATAGAGAAATAGATTAGAGGAGCTTGCAAACATGGTGATGCCACATTTGAGCTTTAAGTCTTTAAGCTCTTTCTGAAAAACTCACTTTACTAAAAGATCAGTGAATTGCTGTGAACTCTTCAATATTTTAGCAAAGAATGAAATGTACTTACAGAAAAGCTCAAGCATTCTGATTGGAGAGCTTATTATTAGAATTAAAGTTTGACTAATCAGCATTCTGGTTTACTAATTTTACATTTTCCTTATTTTCAGTCTCCTTTTGACATAGAAACTTTTTTTTAAAATATCTTGTAATTTATGTATTATTGAGTTTGGTATTTTTAACTGGAATTGACCTTAATCCAAAGTTTTAAGACACATCTTCTTTGTGCTGTGCTGAGATTTTCCGAATTACCCTCAAAAAGAGACAAAAGAAAACATCAGAGAATAGAGCAGGCAAGGTATTCTTTCTCCATGGAGGTCTCTGAGCTTCCCCATGCCCTTCTAGGAGAAGGGTCTACCCCAGTGGTCCACCAACTGATGAGGGTGAGCACTGACTCTGTCCTGCCTACCTCATGCCCATGCACATGGCACTCTGCTGGAGACATGGGAAGTTCTTTAATGAAGGATTTATGTGAGCACTCTAAAACTGCACAGAGTAGAAGCTGTCATCTTATTTAGATAACATGTACCCTTGTGCTAGGTAAGTGTGTGTGGAAGAGGGTAGGAGGAGGGAGAAGTGAGGTGTGTTACTGATTAGGCTTTCAGAAGGGGTCCATGTATATGGATATTCCTTATTTCTGTCATTTTCTGTCTCTTCCAAAATTCGTCTCAAGCATTCCTCACAATTCCTTCTTTAATCCCACCATCATCTTTTTGAGGACATCATAAGATAATAGAAACTCATTCTCATGTCTCTTTTTGTTTCCTGCATATATTTTAATACTCTTTTCTTTTTTCGCTGTCCATCTGCTTAGTGAGGTGACCACTAGTCCCACGGGAGGTAGAAGCAGTATTTAATAAGAATAGATAGTATTTAATAAGAATATATCTCCTATTAAATAACCCTGGGTTTTTATGCTAGAGGAGTATTTATCTTGTTGATTACAAGGAGTCCTCATATTGGCTGAAAATTCCCCTGCTGAGCTTCTAGAAGAACAATGGTGCTAATCCCAAGTAGTGTCCTCTGTCCTGAAATTCCTCAGCTCATATGACAAGAAGGGTGCCTATTCATCCAGTTATATTATGAACCAGAATTTTTTGTGTAATATTATAGGTAATAAAGTTTGGGCTGAGTGTGTACTACTATAACTTACATGATATAGTTTGAATTTCAAAATAAAAATATTGCATCTTTACCTCAAATTTGAAATAAAAATAAATATTTACATCTAATAGAGGTTTAATTGTACAAATCACACTATGAAACCACCATCTTGGAGTTTTCTAACTCCTTATCTAATAGTATAAGAGGTTTATATATTATGTGTATGATTTTTCTGATGCTTAGAAGAGGAAGAAACTCTGGGAATTATAATATACTTAGAAAACCTGGTACATGTCCGGAGAAGTAGAGTTTTGTAATACATAATAAGATTTTATTAAGTATTTATCAGATAAGTGAAAGAATGACTAAACGAATGGATGAGTGGATGAATGAATGGAATGGCAACGATCCATTCCACAAGAGTGGAGGCTCTTTCCCTCTGTGAATTCAAATAATAGAAATAAAAAATTCTGTAATTTTTCCATGACTGGAACAGTGTCTTTTTTAATGTCCTTGCTTCTTCTATGAAGGCCCAGTGGTGTCACTCCTAGGAATTCTTTGGGGAGGATTGCCATTTAAAATGGCAGCAGTTCCTAGTAGCCCATTCTGATAATTCTCTGCATAGAACAACTTGCTACCAAAATAAGCAATATATATTTTTTATTATAAATATATAACATAGTTATAATTATATATGTTATATAATATACAGAAGCCCAGTGCAGTGAAGCCTTCCATGGGCGACTCTGGCGGCAGCACCCCTTCCGCCCAGAGCCCTGAGTAGCGCCTCAGGAACTGACATTTGGGAGCAGCAGAGGACTGCTCAGGAGGAAACAGAGGAAAAACACCGACAAAAAGCTTTAAAAGCAAAACAAAAAGAAGACTGGAATGGTACACATCTAAATTTTTGTAAGAAAATTTAAAATTATAAAAAGGAAGAAAAGAACAGGAGAAACCACAAAAGAAGAAAAGCTGCCCATGGATGGTTGGCTTTATTCAATTTTCCGTGGTCGGGGAAGTCATTGGCCGTGCTCTACAAGTAGAGATATCTGGTATATAAATATCAGATGTCTGCTGAGAGGCATTCAAAGAGAGAGTTGTTGCAAGGGCTTTATGTTCCAAAGGTGGTGGTGGTGGTGGTGGTATGCGTGTGTGTGGTGTGTGTGTGTGTGTGTGTGTGTGTGTGTGTACTTATAGGCTTCTTATGTCTTCCTTAAAACCGTTTCACAGGACCGTCTCAATTCGCCTGAGTCTCTGATTCTGGTAAACATTTGCAGTGTCCTTGTGCTCTCTACAATGTAGGATTTCCTAAAGTTTCTACTGATTAACCGCTTGTCAATCTGGACACTGTTTAACAGGATGGACTATAGTATACAATAAGGGAAGGATAGAAATTGGTATCCCAGGCATGGAAGGTGAGCCAGTGAGTTATTTCCCATGGACACACGCTAAGAAAGCACTTGGAGGCACAATGTTAATGAAGGCCTTCTAAATAGAATGTGTAAAGATAACTAACACTAAGAGTTAGGTGGAAAAATCTGTCAACATTTCTGTAATAAGTCACACTAATAGAGCACTAGAATTTCAAGATGAAAAAACTTTTAAGTAAACTGCCCAATAAAAATTTATTTTTTTTCTTATGGAACACTAATGACTAAACATCAAAATCAATTCAGAGCTAAAATCCGCAGTGAAATCACAGGGCTATTCCGGCTCTCACGAAAACTGTCATTACTCTTTTACAAATAGCAAAGGCATGATTTGCAGCAAAATATTTGTATAAATCTTCTATTGCTGCTGTAGCAAATTACCACAGATTTAGTGGCTTAAAACAACACAGATTTATTCTCTTACTGGTCTGAAGGCCAGAAGTTTGAAATCAGTTTTACTAGACTAAGTCAAGGTACCTGAAGCTGGTTCCTTCTAGGGGCTCTGAGGGGTGAATCTGTTTCCTTGTCTTTTTCAGCTTCAAGTGGTTGCCTGTATTCCTTGTGTATAGCCCTGTAGCCCTTCCCTCCACCTTCAAAGCTCATCACTCCAATTTCTGCATCCATCATCACGTTGCCTTCTCCTCTGCCTGTTAACTCCTCCTGCCACCCTCTTATGAGGACGGTTGCCATCACATAGGGTCCAGCTGGATAATCCAGGATGGTCTTTTTATCGCACAATCCTTAATTTATTCCCATCTGCAAAGTCCCACTTGCCATATAACATAACATCTACAGGTTCTGGGGAATAGGACGTGGACAAATTTGAGAGCCATTATGTAGCCTACCACAGTCCCTACGTAGCTGAAGTAGATAGCTGTGAATACTTATTTAGAGGGCAATGATTTTGGGGTCACTTAGCAACTTAAATTATCATAGAGATATTTGTGAACTTTGATAGTTATCAATACTAAAGTCCTATTAAAATGTTCAAAATATCTACCAATAGATTGTGAGTACTTACATTTTTAGTATATTTTTGTTTAATTCTTACTCTCTCTTACAGTTCATTATTATTCCATGAAAATTAATTTATCTAACCCAGAAGTGCAAATTAAAAACTTATATTGTTTTCATATATTCTCATGTATTTCGGCCATTTTCTTTTCAAGTAAATAGACTCTTACGGGCTTAGAATACTTTTCCTTTACTTTGATTGAAAATTCAAAAGTGTAAATTGTAAAAAAAACGTAAGAATATGCTCGAGGGAAATAAAATTAACAAGGAATAGGCAGATCTGAGGCATCTACATTAAAGAACAGTTAAGGAAGTATAAATATTTTTGACCACTAGATGGTATTCCTAACCCACAGAACTGTAATAAAACAAATCTCTAAAGATCTCACTTCCTTTGGAAGTTCAGTCATTTTATTATTTTTGGCCTAATTTTTAATGTAAGATTTAAATTAGTTAATCAGTGGTTTCTGACGTAAATACCTTGCCACTGAATTTCAATATCATAGACACATACTTTATGTAACCGTGTTTTTAAAATGCAGGAATAGAACAGTTTATAGGTGACAGTTCCTTGGCTTTTTTTTGTTATAAATTTTTGTTTCGAAGTATCATAGTTAGTGCAAACCAGAAGATGGTTATCCAGACTCCTTCCTTTGAAGATACAAACAAGTATCAATACAGAAAAATTAACATTTTTAAAAGAATAATATTTATATGCTCAGATTTTAAGGCTGTTAAATCTTCACAACATTGAACAATCCCTATTTTCTCGTTCCAAATGAATAATTTTTAAATCAAATAGTAAAACATATAGCAAATATGTTTCTATATTTTCTATAGCATATACAAATCTCCAATATTTTCACAGCTTTAACGTAATACAGGACCATCATTTACAACAGATCTTTGTGCTACTGTTAGAGCATTATCATATTTTTATATGATACATAAATCACCAAAGAGTGATTTTTGAGAGGAATGTCGGCAGAATTGCATTCTTTAGGCCATAGGGAGCATTATCATCTTTGCCAGAAGTAAATCCTTGTGCAAATACAGTTATAGATATTTTTTTCCCACTTTTAGGTCAAATTTGATTTTTACAAACTCAGATTCATGAAAATGATAATCAGAGGGAATATCCCTAATGAAAAAGGAATATGTCCAATTGGTTTGTAGCTCTTTTTCTTTTTTTTCCTGAGGAAGATTTGGCCTGAGCTATTATCCGCTGCCAATCCTCCTCTTTTGGTATGTGAGCCACTCCCACAGTGTGGCCACTGGCAGATGAGCGGTGTAGGTCAATGCTCTGGAACAGAAGCAGGGCTGCTGAAGCAGAGCATGCTGAACTTAGCCACTAGGCCACTGGGGCTGGCCCTGGTTTGTAGTTCTGAAGGATTGTATTATTATTATTTTTTCAATTTGGGCAAAGCCTTTCAATTTATGAAAGGAAGATCAATGGAAATGGTAGTGGTTTTCTATTGAAACTCTATTTCTGCTTGTGGCTATATAGGAGAATAAAATTTTCAATCAAACGAATGAGCCGCAATCTGTGACACTGAAAGAGAACGAAAAAAATAGATTTCTCCACTGTATCTTTGGAAGAATTGCAGATGAACTGCTAAAACCAATGTTGGAACCAATTCCCTCTTTGGTGTGGCATGTGAAGAAAGACACCTAACTAAGATCTGCAATATGTTTCTATTTCAGAATAAGTTTAAGAAAGAGTTTAGAAAATTACTAATATAAGTTAATAAACTGAATTTCAATGTTGTTGGGACACGTAATTCAAAGATATTAAAAAAATTATGCACTATGTTTTCTGATTTAGTTTGGTCCTTTAAGAACATTCTGATGTTTGTAGCTCAATTGTGGGACAAACTAGATGATTGTGACTGACCCTCCACTGAAAATAGAAATGCTGGAGAATGAAAAACAGACGCATAGAAGAGCTAATATTTGAGTGAAGATTTACTGAGCAAAGATCCACCAGAGGAAAGAAATCCAGAAAAACAACCTTGTTTTGGGAATTATTTTATTCCGGGGATTTTTTTTTTTCCCCTGGATGTTACCCAATGTCTGGTAAATACCCCAGACATTTGTTACTCACTGTGATGGACCACACACCAGAAGAAAAGGTGATCTTGAAACAGATGGGCTTCTCAGGGACTGAAGCTTTGTTTTGAAACATCTTGATCTCTCGCAGGTCTGGGATCCAGGATTCATAGGACCTTTATTTGCATGCTGGAAGTAGACTTAAAGCCTTTTTAGGAGAAGATAACATCATTCTAGGCCTCACAATATCTCTGAAATTTTCCATATTCAGTGCTTAGCATGTAGCACAAATTAACAGGAATACAGATCCTAATAATGGAACCATCTCAGAGAACTTAAAACAAATGTTCTATATATGTTCAAAGAAACAGGGAGATTGAGAAATTCAGTAGAAGTCTGTAAAAAAAACCAAAACAATAAGCAAAAAAAAAAAAATAGATCTCCAAGTACAATAGGTGAAATAAAAACACAAATGATGGTTTTTAAAGTAGATTAGAAACAGCTTTAGAGAGTATTAGTAAAATTAGAATAGGTCAGAAAACAATATCCAAAATGAAGTACAGAGAAACGAGCTTGAAAATTACAGAAAAGAGCAAAAGACACATAGAGGATATAGTGGATGCGTTTATGAATATACAATGCGAGTCTTAGGAAGAGAGGAGAGGAAAAAAAGATCAGAGTACATTCCGCACGGTCGTGCTCAACATTGTCATGCAACTTTTGTTTCTGCTTTGTGTGTTTGCTATGTATTCACTGAATTGTGACAATGTATGGTATTTTGGATCTTTATTTAAAGACAAAACAAAACAAAACTGAGAACTACACTGTTAGATATGCCATTCATAATAGCAGAGCCTAGATCTTTCCCAAAGACATGAAGCTTTCATTCCTCTTGGCAGCAATCATGCAGGAAGCATTTCTCAGTGGACCAAAGAGATTTAAAAAGTTCTTAAACATAAGGGAGTGGGTAATAACATCAGGAAGTCCCTTTGACTATCCTGTAAAGTTGAAATGGAACAAAATTTAACCGTTTCCTTGATTAATAACTTCATGTGTAACAACTTAATCCGAATTACAATAATTTGTAATACTGTGGCTGCTAAAGAGGTATTTCAATTGTTATTTTAGCACCAGGATAGGCACCTTCAGACATTTCATTACACAGATTTATTATTTGGTCAGGGGGAGGGAGGGTCCTGATAATCAGGAGGTTGAGTGAACAACAAAATCCAATTCCTCAGTGGTATCTGCTACTGGACTCCAAGTTAATCACTCACAATCCTGAATAGGTTATAAAATTATAGGCTTGGGTTTTGCCCTGCATTATGTGTTTCAGAGTTATGGGCATCAAACATTATCGAAAGGTACAAGTAGTCAAAATTGGACCATCCTTTAACAACAGAATTCTTTGACATGGATTAACAAACATCTTTTGCAAGTGGATGTATTTCCAGAAGTCACTCCTTGATATGCTCACACTATTTAACTTCTAGCTTCACTGTAGTTGTTCACCACAACTGGAAAGGGCACTAACGACAGTCCAGTATTTCTCCCTCTCTGAAGCTCCCTTTAGCCAGAGACCCCTCTGGCCCCCCTTCGCATAAAGACCCGTACTCTCTCATACTCTACTCTCTTCCTTCATTCTCCTAGATCTCTCACTGTCTGTTTGTAACTGATCACTTTAGTTCATACTTTCTGGTGGCTGTCCAGTTTGCTAGAACCATCTCTAGACTTTTAATTTACTTTTATTTTCATGATTTTCTGCATTTTTCTATTTTTAAATACAAAATTTGGGGGTACAGCTTTAATTTTTTTTTAGATTTATTCTTAAATATAAGCTGAACAATTTAACTTTGTAATTTTAAGATACTCATTTTACAGGAAGTGTTGTCACCATCATCATTGGATTATCTGATTTGTGGATTTATGACTGCTTAAGAATTGAAATTAGTTTCTAAATATGGTTAGGGAAACAGAGATCTCTCAGTCTTCTATAACATGGAGATAACAATGTCCAGCTTTCTTTATTTATAGAGTGATTGCAAAATGGTGTATAGGGGCTTTGTCAACCACAATTCTATAAAATTGTAGAATTTCTCTAATTCTAGTAACCATAGAAGTGCTATTACTATATAAGCTGATTTGAGACTGGAGTTAATGAAAAATAGCTCATTTATTCAATAATATATTTTATCTTCTTTGAAAACTCTATACTTTCCCTATCTAGGCCCCGTCAGGATCACAGCATGATATCACTGGAACAAATGTAATTTTACAGATGGAAAGTGAAGCCTGAGGAGATAATATCAGTTGCCCTGGAAGTGGCAAAGACAGAATTGGACTCAGATCATTAAACACTAGAATGGGGAGGAGCAGTGGGGCGGGGCAGGGAATAGTTCAGAATTCTAAGTAAGAACCCCAGCTCTGCTATTTAATAGTTGTGACAGTGAACCATTTTTCTCATTTGTAAAATCAGGTCACCAATATTTCACACTCTTGTGTTGAGGATTAAACAATAAATGTAGGTTAAAACACAGAAAACTAAACATACAGAAAAATAACACATCATCACCATATAGTGGACCTTCAGTAAATCAATTCTCTTCTCTCCTCCCCTTTTCCTCTTCTTTCCTCTCGCCATCCCTCCTTCCTCCTTCCCTCCTTTCTTTTTCCTACCTCTTTTCTCTTTAACTAATCTTACATACTATTAGTATCCTGTTCAACTCACTACTTTAAAAATAGAATGAGTTAATTTTCTCCGCTGAAACACTTTCCAAAGTGATAAGGGGTCTACTCTGAAGGCTGTCATGACAGAATTTGGACCAAATATTTCTAACTTGGGTGGGTTTCCTTCCACTGTGATCTGAATGTGGCCAAACCCTAAGTTCTTTCAAGCTCAGACAGCAAAATAGTAACAACAAAAAATACTAACAATAATAATTTGAAGCAAAATCATGTAGTGAAGTAATGCTCTCACTGGCTTGATTGGTAGTGAACCTGTCGATTTTATATTATAGGAAAGTGTGGTATTCCTTTTTGTAATGCTACATTTTATTTAACAGCAAAATGTGCATACATTTCTGGAGATGTATGCATTTTTCAAATATGTAAACATAATATGTATTTATACAGAAACAAATTCAGAGTTACCCCAGTGAATTTCCTATTATAAATTGGAAAACAGTATTTTTACAGTTTCATTGTAGTTTTCATTTGCATTTCCCTAATAATTAGTGACATTGAATATCTTTTCATGTGCCTATTGGCCATCTGTATATCTTCTTTGAAAAATGTCTGTTCATATCCTCTG
The DNA here is from genome assembly GCF_020826845.1 of Diceros bicornis minor. Lineage (NCBI taxonomy): Eukaryota > Metazoa > Chordata > Mammalia > Perissodactyla > Rhinocerotidae > Diceros > Diceros bicornis. The sequence goes on along the minus strand of NC_080764.1, from coordinate 34,807,096 downwards.
CCCATTTTTTGATCGGGTTGTTTGTTTTTTTTGTTGTTGAGTTGTATGAGTTCTTTATATATTTTGGAAATTAACCCCTTGTCAGATATATGATTTGCAAATATTTTCTCCCAGTTAGTGGGTTGTCTTTTTGGTTTGTTCACAGTTTCCTTTGCCTTACAGAAGCTTTTTCTCTGATGTAGTCCCATTTGTTTTTTTTTTGTTTCCCTTGCCTGAGTAGGCATGGTATTTGAAAAGATACTTATGCAGTATCTAACTCCATTATCTTCCTGTCAATTTTTCGGTTGTTTTTTAGTGAGGAAGATTGGTCCTGAGATAACATCTGTTGTCAATCTTCCTCTTTTTGCTTGAGGAAGATGGTCCCTGAGCTAACATCTGTGCCAATCTTCCTCTATTTTGTATGTGGGATGCCACCACAGTGTGGCTTGATGAGTGGTGTGTAGGTCTGTGCCCGGGATTTGAACCCATGAACCATGGGCTGCTGAAGTGGAGCTTACAAACTTAACCACTACACCACCAGGCTAGCCCCTATCTTCCTGTCATTTTTGAGACCAATAACTATATCGGCAACATATGGCAGCCTGGTATCCTTCTTTGCAAACAGTCTTATTTCAGGAAGAAACAATAGCAAGTGAGAAATTCTCATTTATTAGTTTGCACAGAGGCCTAAAATGAATCTTCAGGCATCTGCTTCTTTGGTTACTTTCATTTATCAGGATTGTTGAAGAATTAAAGATCTAAGAGTTCATGACTGTGGATAGTCTAGTGGATCCTGGGTGTAGTGGTCATTGTTGGGGGCTTGCCCAGATACCTGATTTCCCAGCTGCTGGGAATATTAGCAGATACTGACCCACAACTGCCCTCTGCCATAGAGAATTGCCCTCGGCCTAATGAGAGCTTCCTTGCTTGGGAGCACCATCACACCCAGAAGCCTGAAGGCAATGACTGGTTAACATGGAAATTATAAAATTTCCATGTTAAAAGCGGAGGCCAGGGGGCAGTGCTTGCCTCAAGGTGAGACAACCCCCAGGTGTAGTTTATGCTCCAGATTGCCCAATGGGATCAAGCCGAAGCCAGTCTCCACTTGAAATCATATCCTTCCTTAGCTTGCTTTCCCTGTTCTAGCCCACTTTCCTCATTTTTTCATAAGATCACTTCCCCAATAAATTACTTTCTTAAGAATCCTTGTCTCTGCTTCTAGGAAACCTGACCTAAGATGGTGAGTACAAGCAGACTCTAAAGATGGGATTCTTGAGATGAGTCTTGGGCTGACCAGATGGTAATGAGACACCCTCACTGATGGTAGGTGGAGTATCAATAATCCCAAGAATGCTATAGCAATACAATTGATAAGACTTTCATTTGTGGTGAAATTAGACAAGATACAAAGTTAGGTTAAACTAACCTGACTCACGATGGTCTGATCCCAGCACCTGTTCCCCGTTAGTGGGTGAACAGTCCACCACGTGGTGAATCCTGCTTCACAATGATAGGAAGAGCCGATACTGAAGAATCAAATAGCAATGTTGCTCTGAATGCTTGGGCTGCAACAAGCCTGTTACCTGTGGTAACTTTTATGACACCTCCTGCTTAAAACCTAAAAGGTCAGAAGGATCATGAGGCCCCACTTTCATGGTCTGTTAGGTACTGAAAATCAAGATCAAGGGAATTTTTGTCCCTCTATTTCAAGGGAGGTTTCTGTCCCCCCAGAACTCAACTTAGGACACCTGCGTTACCATATCAGGCGTACCGTCCCTGTCAGACTCACCACCCTACTGTCCCCAGTGGGTGCTGTCCCCAGAGCAGGTCATGCCTAGCCAATGGGGCCCTGGAGATTGGTGCCAGAAGCAAGAGCCCCATGGGGGCTTTTTCTTTTCCCACAAATAAACCTACTTCAATAGATATTATTTCATATTTATATAGCACCTTCTTCAAGAACCCTAGATGCTTTACAGACATTATATCTAATTAATCTCAACAACAACCCTATGAGGTAGGTATTACTCCATTTTTCAAGATAGGGATACAGAAGCACAGAGAGGTTAAGAGACTTGCCCTAGGTCACACTGTTAAATTCACTGAAGAGCCAGGACCGGAGTGCCATAGTCTCTTGGTTTCTAGTTAAATACTTCATGAGAGAATCTTTAATAAAAAGTATCTTTAAAGAAAGTATCAAAGTAGCGTGTAACGAAAATGAGGTATTTCTACCGCCATCAAGGAAACAAAAACTCTATACTGACAGTTAAAGGCAACAAGACCCGTTTATTAAACATTTCCTTTTTTCCTTTTTCCTAAGGCCTGTCTTAAGTAATTTTCTAAAGGTAAAGTGTCCAAGACAGAAGCCATATGACTTAGAAGTGAAACTTGATTTAGAATATTTACTATTAGTTACAATCATTTATAGAAATTTTTATTCCAATGTACAAAATATGAGACAGCCATCCCAACAAACAAGTACATATTTAGACAGCAATCAGCTACCACGTACTACTTAAACCTGCCCTTCATTTCAATCACAGTAACCAACAGACAATCTCACAATGCTTTCTATCCAGGTCACTTCTCTTTCCATACCTGGATTTTTTCCCCAACCTTAACCCTATATGTTTTTAAAGCATACTAAGTTTCTGATAAGCTTAAAAACATTTTACTTAGGTGCAGCTGCACTGAATAAAAAGTAAATTGAGAACCATCCCTCCCCTGACAAATCATACTATTAAACACAGTGTAGATGTGAACAGTGTGTGACTACCATGGAACTCAATACAAATGCTATAACTTTCTTTAATATTAAATTTAACCTTGGCTTTTAGTGTATTTTTTAAAGGCAAAATGTAAAAAAAACCTCACAATATAGTATTCCAATGCTACGGAGTACTATTCCACCTTCATGCAAATGACTTCATCTATATTTCTTATATATTCTCTGGCCTAACTCACGTTAGTAGAAAGAGATGCAATAACCAATGCAATATATTTGATATTTAATAGGTATGAAGAAAATAGTAACTATAAAGACTGTGTTTTTAGGTGGAAGTTACTGGATAGATAAAGTGACAGATTCAAATGTATTAACAATTTAAAGCGAATTTTGAAAGTTGCAGAACCTCCTTCAATGCATTGAAGAAGACCTTCTTCTGAAGCCAAAGGGCAGAAAGAGTGAAGACCTAGTTATGACAGTGGCAGAACTTGAGTGAAGAATGCATTCTCACTCCTGGCAAGAAGTCTCCTATGCCAGAATCAGAGCCCTGATAGGGAAGGATTTGAATCCTGAAAACTGGGTTGGGTAGATGCACTTGAGATTCCTCACATTCTCCTGAATCTTCCTGCCTGCAGAAGTGTTCAACCTTCGCTTTTGGAAACACACTGCTGCCCCATGCTTTTAGTTTATACAGAGGCCTCAAAAGTAACAAGTGCCTTAGAAGTCAATGCTTGCCTTCAGGATCTGTCCTAATCTCTCTTCTGACCATGCAGCCTATAACTAAATTAAAAACTCAGCAAAGTCTAACTGGGAAAATGCTGAGCCTGCTAAAGGAGGACAGGGATATCATGGCAAAGGGGCTGCAGGGTCTGGCTAGCAGTGCATAGGCAGGTACCAGAGATTACGCCTAGAAGAGGATCCTGGTGGTGCTGCATCAAGGGGGGTATAATATAAAGCTAGATGAGAGAGCTTATGGGACTCTCCTATGCCTGAGAATTAACAGCCTGACAGGAGCCCAGGAGTTACTTCTAATTTGCTGCCAGGGGTGGTTCTTGGAAGCATGGAAAAAGTGACGGTTCACATAAATGAAATACAGATGCCAGGACTGCCATGACAGATTAGGGAGAAAGGGATGAAAAGGCTCAGAGAAAGGAGCATGGTAGAATGGATGTACTATATAAGACCAAAAAACCCACCTGATACTATGTTCCTTGAGATAGTGCAGAGGAAGATACACATTTATCAGAGAGCTAAGGAATATTCTGGTGAGGGGGCAGAACATTCTAGCAGAATCACTGAGAAATTCAGTGTCAGTTGTCCTCTATAATTTGGGGCTGATTGTGGAAGATATTGTTACCATTTCTAGGCTCATAAATAGCAATGAGGATGAGAGGATCCAGAAATAACAAAGGCCAGGTGGAGTTTGGAGTGGTGGTTAGAGACACACATATGTTGTGCATATATGGAGCATATATGTAATACATATGGTGTTCCTAGGGGCAAGATAAATGAACAGTTGACAAGGTATTACTTAAAATATGTAATTAAAGGAGATTCAACAACGGATGAGCAGAAGACTGAAGTAGGATTCCACAATTGAAAGACATGATCCCATGCCTAGTTTCCAGACCTGAGTCTGGAATCTGTCAATTGAACAAGAACTCTGCAGCAAATGGCAAGTATATATAGTCCGTCCCCAAAGGGTTTCCAGGCATTTACCCAGATAATCATACACTAGGGAAAGAGAAATACTTGTCTTCTGAGTATGATTTGGCACATGTTCTGATAGATTATGTACTGAGGGTATTCAAAGCACTATTATACCCTCCCTTGTTAGTTAAGGGATGTGTAGAAGCCAGGCATAATTGGAATCCTGGCCCAATGCCACGTCACAGTGGGTCCAATGGTTCCAAATAGCTACCTGGTGGTCATTTCACCAAATGCCAAATGATAGTTCCAATGGACATACTTTACAGTTGGCAGAATTCTCACATTGATTTCTTGCTCTATAGAGTAAGAGCTATAGTAGCAGTAAACGTCAAGTGCTAGCTCCTGAATCTGCAACCCCAAGCCAAGATGGCAAATCAAAAACAATATGGCATCCCAACAGGTATGACACAGGTTAGTGTTACTCTCGGAATCATAAAGAATGCAAGCGTGGTGGTTCTCATCATGACTCTCATTTAACTTACCAGTTAGGTCCCTGTAAGAACTGTATGGATTGTGGCAGATAACAGTGGACGATCACAAACTCAACTGAGGAGTAGCCTCAATTGCAACTACTGTGCTGGACGTGCTATCTTTATTAAAGCGCGTTAAAACAGTCTCTAGTACATTTTATAAGGCTATTGATCTGACAAATTTCTTCCTTTTTTTTTTTTGTGAGGAAGATCAGCCCTGAGCTAACATCCATGCTAATCCTCCTCTTTTTGCTGAGGAAGACCCGCTCTGAGCTAAAATCCATTGCTAATCCACCTTTTAAATTTGTTCTTTTTAATACTCATTAGGAAGGAAAATCAGAAGTAGTTCATATTCACTTGGAATGGACAAAGTATACATTCATGGCCTCGCCTTCTGGCTATGTTAATTCACCTGATCTCTGTCACAATATAGTGTAACAGGACATTAGCAATCTGTACATTCTCTTGAATATTAGGTTTATTGGACCTGATGAACAAGAAGTCGCAAGTACTCTGGGTGCTGTGGTAACATACGGACTCTAGAGGGTGGGAGATAAAAAATGGAAAGATTCAAGAGTCTGCCATGCTGATGAAATTCTTAGAGTTCAATGGTCTGATGTGTTCTGGGACTTCTTTTCTAAATTAAAAGGTGAATCATTGAGCCTTGAACCCTCTACTTTATAAGAGAGATGCACAGTGATTGGTAGGCCTGTTTTGCTTTGACCTGTTTATCAGGTGATAGAGAAAGCCAATAGATCTGCATTGGACCCAGAACAACAAAAGGGTTCTGTAGCAGGCCCAGAAAGCTGTATAAGCAGCTCTGCTACTTGAGTCATACAACTGGGCAGATCTCATGGTACTAAAAGTATCAATGGTAGAGGAAGTTGCCATCTGAAACATCTGGCAACACCTAGATTTCTGGAGAAGGGCCAGGCCAACTACAGAAAGGAAATATGCTTCACCCAAACAGAAGCCCCTTCCATGCTACTAGGTCTCAATAGAGACAGCAAGTCCAACCACGGGTTATCAACTGACCATATGGCCATAACTGCTCATTATAAGCTAGACATTTTAAGACTCACCAAGTCAAAAGACATAAGCATCAATAAACTGTCATAAACATTATAAAATGGATATGGCATACCTGGAATCAGGCTTGAGAAGGTCTACAGGGGATAAGTAACCTTCACAAGGAAGTAGCCTAGACTCATATCTCCTACCACTCACGGCCATTATATGGTATTGTGTCCCCAACAGGTACATATTGGTTAAGGAACCAAGGGTTGGTATTCCTGCTCATGATTATTTCCAGTACCCATTTACAATTTTGGAGAATTTATGGTGTTCATTTCTGCTTAGGTATCTTTGGGTCAAGAAGTACTGTTCTCAGAAGGAAGAATGCTTCTAACATGCAACACAGTAAGAGTGCTACTAAATTTAAAGTTCTGGGTTACACTGCTAACTTTGGGTTCCTTATGCCAGTACACTAGCAGGCAAAGTTACAATACTGCCAGAGATAACTGACTCAGTTTTATCAGTAGGCAGTAGGGCTGCATCTACTTTATGAATGTGCTCTGTTAATGTCCTGGGGTATCTCTTGATACTCATTAGCTCAGCACAACTTCAGCAACCATGAACTGACAAAAGCATGGTGATCATTCTCAGACCCTTTGGAGATGAAGGTCTGGGTCATCCCACCAGGCCACCTAGTCTACCTAGTCTGGAAGAAATGCTGGTCAAAGGGGAAAAGGGAATTTATAATAAATGGTGGGAAAAATAGGTGAAAATCAGTAACCATTCTGGTAACTGTAGATGACAATAAAATGGAAAATTAATTCATACTTTTAACATTTGGATACCTAATCTCACTTATTGGTAGTTGAAAATAAATTGAGAATATGGAATTACATTTAAGCAGACCACAAATGGATATATTTCAACGTGTAGGAGAGAATATTATGTGAATCATTTGAAGATGGGAAAATAAGACTTAGGTGAGATATGTGAGTAGATGAATTACATTTGATGAGGAAAAAGAAAAACATGTGTTTTAAAAAATAAGAGTTTCAAGTGTTTCCTTATGAAAGCTGTTATATAATTATTCAATAACTCAACTAAAGGCATCTAATGAGTCAATTTAAAACATATGTTATTCAATAAAAGTCTTAAAATCTGGGATATCACTATGAGTACATATAGACTTTGTATTTTAGCATTGATGGGAGATGGTGCAGTAAGGGAGAGGCAGTGAGAGATGAACTCTCTAAGTCCCTGTCAGTTCTTTCAATACACAGTATATTAAATGTTTCTTTGTCGTTTCTCAGTTGAGTTTAAATATATTATGTGGTTCCTATCAAGATTATTTGCTTCCACTCACTTTGCTTTAGTTTTCACAATTTAAAGTTGTGTGTCTTCAGGTGATTAATCATAGTGGTTATTTGGTAGCTTTGTTACTAAGGTGAAAACATATAATTTCAACTGCATATGTTTAAGTTAAAGTTATAGGTTTTACTTATTCACTATCATAGTTCATTACTAAACTCTAGTAATTATAGTTCAATAATTTTCAGTTTTTAAAGGTAATAAGAATATGTTTTGTAGAAATTATTATTTAATAGAAAAAATACTGAGATTCTTGTTACTGCAAAGGGTTTACCTATTTAAAACAGTAATAACTGAACAAATGTATTATTTTTTTATTTCCTAGGATGAGATATAGACATTTGAGCATGTTCTTTTCTTGGTATTAACATAATTTAATGTGGATGTACAATTTGTATGTCATTTCCTCATGTAATGAATTTGCCTTTTGTTTAAAATTTCAAAGGGAGTTTCTAGAGAGAATACAATTAAAATACTGGCAATCATTCAAATAAAAAAGTATGTTGGCTGCAATTATCCACATTTTTAGAATAAATTGATAGTAAAAGGACTCAATTCTCTATTTTAATTTTATGTGAAACACAATGGGAATTTCTCTCAGAAGATTTAGGGAATAACGAGGTAGAATATTGTTATGCTATTTATTCTCCAGTGTACCTTATCTCCCTTATCCATAATCCAGAACTGTATCCCTTGGACTCCCTTTAATGACGAGCATCTTGTTGGATTTAGTCAATGAATACTAAAAATAAGAATAACATTTTAAAATAAAATTTTGTTTTCTAGATTAACTCTGCTCTGATCAGACAGTAAATTCTCCATTATTTCAGTCCTTTGAATTTGATGACTTGATTTATTGTCAGCCTACTGTTAATTATGTTGAATGTTCCATAGGCATTTGAAAAGAATGTTTATTCTACATTTGTTACTGGGCAGTTTAATTAATATAATTGTGGGTTATAAGAAACAAGATGGAATTTTCTAGCCATTGATGTAAAATGTTATAAACCTAAAAAATGATATCAGGAGTAGTGTTTTTAGTCCTTATCTATATTTCAAGATACACATTAACAAGTTAAAAAATATGTAGAAAAGGATGGTATATGAGGCCTTACAAAACCATGTGCTTTCTCTTTTATACATCTATAATGACACTTAAATGTCTGTTTCATTTATAAAGTTTCTTTGTTATCCTTTATATTGTGAATGATATAATTGTATGGCTCTTTTGAGAATTTCACAAACAATGTTGGCTTAATAACAGAGTGACACAGTATTATACATGTAGATACACTTTTACCTTCTGAAAAACACATACTTGAGAAATTACGGATTATAAATTCCAAAATATTTGCATTACTATTTTTAAATTTATAATATATAATCAGTCAATATGATGAAAAATGCATGCTGTACTGTATTTTTATACTTTTCTCTGACTTATACATGATTGCTGAAGACTAATTTGTTAAAAGAATAATTTTAAACATGTTATGTCCATTTCAAATTATAAAAAATTGGGATTATTTTATAATTGAAATCTCTATCATATACACCTTTAAAATAGATGACAACTCTTCATGTGTACAGTGTTATTCTAAAATCCCTTTTAATTAATATTTAAAAATTTAAAATATTATGCAAAAGCATAAGAAAACAATAGCGATTGTAGTATGTTTTATTAAAATGGTGAGGACCCCTAAGCCAAATAAACCTCTTTTGCTTCATAGGTCAAAAGTCAGATAACTGGGTTTGAAATTCAAACATTTCAAACATGAAAAATACAATTTATGTAAAATTCATGTTTAATGTGATTTTGCACTTCTCATAAAGAAAAACCATTAATCAAGGCAGTGACATCAGCAACACGGTGAAGTGAGCTGTTCCCTTTATCTCTCCCCCTTTGAACTACAAGTAAATGGACATTCATTGACCAATAGAGGATACCCACACAGCACAACAGGACACCTGAGAAACCCATGAAGCTATATATCTGAAGTTAGGTGGACTGGGCCACCAGGAGGTAGTGGAGACAGCTGAGCACTCCCTAACCCCTCTCCGGCAGCCCTGTGCATGCACACAAATGCTTTCCCAGCCGGGAGCACCATTAGTGCCACTGCGGTCCCGCAAGTGGGAATGTGCCTCAGTGTGACAGTAAGAAGAGGTGAAGGCAGCCCTGAGTCCACGTGTGAATACTTCCCATGCTGGCAGGAGACCCCAGCATGCTGGTGTGGTCCCCACGAGGGGCCCAGGCTTGGACCCCACAAAGAAGCCCTGCCCACCAAGCACAGCAGTCAGTGCGACTGGAAGAAAAGGCAGCAGCGGATCTATATGCATGCATGAATGCTTTCTCAACCGGTGGGAGCACCCATAGTCCCGCTGCAGCCCCACAAGTGGGAAAATGCCTGTGTGACTTTAAGAAGAGGTTGTGGCTGCCTTGAAGCTGCCCATGAATGCTTTTCTGGCTAATGGGAGCAGCCACTATACCCCCACATCTTCCAGCAGATGGAGTGGGATCAGAAACACAGCTCCTTCTTCCCTCCTGTGGTAGCAGGTGGAATCTGCAACCTGATATTACCAGAAATGTGCTGACAAAAGATTGGTTCATCGAATACCACAAGAAACTACAGCAACAATTCAGAGTCTCCAGAAGTCACAGAAATTTACAATCTAAATGACAGAGAATTCAAAATAGCTGTCATAAGGAAACACAATGAGTTACAAGAAAACTCAGAAAGACAGTTCAATGAGCTCAGGCATAAAATTAAAGAGAAGAAGGAATACTTTACCAAAGAGATTGAAACTATAAACAAAAGCAGAAATTCTAGAAATGAAGAGTACAATTAATGAGATAAAAAATAATCTAAATCCTTAAAAAATAGAGCAGACATTATGGAGGAGAGAATTATTGATTTAGAGGATGGAAATATAGAAATGCTTCAGGTGGAGGAGAGAGAACTAAGATTTTTAAAAAATGAAGAAATTCTTTGAGAAATATCTGCCTCAATTAGGAAAAGTAAATAAAAATTATAGATATTCCAGAGAGAGAAGACAGGGAGAAAGGAGCAGAGAGCTTGTTCAAAGAAATAATAGCTTAAAACTTCCCAAACCTGGGGAAGGAACCAGACTTACAAATACATGAAGCCAACTGCATCAATGGTAAAAAACCTTCTCCAAGGCATAGAATAGTAAAACTGGTAAAAGTCAATGACAAGGAAAAAAATATGGGCAGCAAGGCGGAAGAAAATAACCTACAAAGGAACTCCTATCAGGCTTTCAGCAGAAACGTTACAGGCTAGGAGAGAATGGAATGATATATTCAAAATACTGAAAGACAAATATTTTCAGCCAAGAATACTTTATCCAGCAAAACTACCCTTCAGATACAATAGAGAAATAAAAGCTTTCCCAGATAAACAAAAGTTGAAGGAGTTCATCGCCCCTACAAGAAATGATCAAGGATGTCATCATACCTGAAACAAAAAGGCAAAGGTCTACAAAGCTTTGAGCAAGGAGATAAATAGACAGACAAAATCAGAAAATTGCAGCTCTCTTTCTGAACTGGCTAGCAAATACTTAATTATAACTTAAAAGGTAAAGGGAGAGAATGCATCAAAAGTAACTATAAACACTTCAACTTAGACACAAACTCACAACACAAAACAGAATAATTGGTGACAGTAATAACTCAGAAGGGGAAGAGAAAAGGGATGGAAACTCCCTAGGCTAATGGAGATAACAGGTTATCAGAAAATGGACTATCTCATATACAAGATCTTTTATACAAACCTCACAGTAACCACTAAACAAAAATCAGAGCAGAGCCACAATTCATAAAAAAAGAGAAAAATGAGAAAACCACCACAGAAAACCACCAAAATAAAATGGCAGTCAGAACTACAAAGGAAGAGAAACAATGGAAATAGAACTGGAAAACAAGAGATAAAATGGCAGTATTAAGCCTTCATATATCAATAATCACTCTAAATGTAAATGGATTGGATTCTCCAATCAAAAGACACAGAGTGGCTGGATGGATTAAAAAACAAGACCCAACAATATGTTGTCTCCAGAAAATACATCTCAATTCTAAAAACAAACATACACTCAGAGTGAAAGGATGGAAGATGATACTCCAAGAAAATGGCAAACAAAGGGAAGCAGATGTACCATATTTACATCAGACAAAGCATATTTCAAGATAAAAAAGACAATGAGAGACAAAGATGGGCAGTATCTAATGCTAAAAGGGACTTTCCATCAAGAAGACATAACATTTATGAATATATATGCACCTAATACATGAGCACTAAAGTATGTAAAGCAGCTATTAACAGACCTAAAGGGAGAAATTAATAGCAACGCAATAATAGTAGGGGACTTCAACACCCCACTTACATCAATGGATAGATCATCCAGACAGAAAGTCAACAAAGAAATAGTGGATTTAAATGAAACACTTGACCAGATGGACTTAATAAATATATAGAAAACATTCCATTCCAAAACAACAGAATATACATTCTTCTCAAGTACACATGGAACATTCTCAAAGATAGACCATATGTGGGAAATAAGGCAAGCCTCAATAAATTTAAGAAGATCAAAATCATATCAAGCATCTTTTCTGACCACAATGCTATGAAACTAGAAATCCACTACAAGAAAAAAGTGGCAAAAGTCACAAATATGTGGAGCCTAAACACCATGCTACTGAACAACAATCGGATAAATGAAGAAATCAAAGGAGAAATTAAAAAATACCTGGAGACTAATGAAAATGAAAATATAATATACCAACTCTTAGGGGATGCAACAAAAGCAATTCTAAGAGGGAAATTCATAGCAATACAGACCCACCTCAACAAACAAGAAAAATATCAAACAAGTAATCTTAAACTACACCTTACAGAACTAGAAAAAGAAGAACAAAGCTTAAAATCAGCAGAAGGAGGGAAATAATAAAAATCAGAGCAGAAATAAATGAAATTGAAACCAAAAAAACAGTAGAAAGGACAAATGAAACTAAGAGCTAGTTCTTTGAGAAGGTAAACGAAATTGACAAACCCTCAGCCAGACTCACTAAGAAAAAAAGAGAGAAGGCTCAAATAAATAAAATTAGAAATGTAACTGCAGAAATTACAACAGATATCACAGAAATATAAAGGATTACAAAAGAATACTGTGAAAACCTATATGCCCACAAATTGGATAACCTAGAAGAAATGGATAAATTCTTAAGCTCATACAACCTACCAAAACTGAATCAAGAAGAAATAGAGAATCTGAATAGACCAATCACAAGTAAAGAGATTGAAACAGTAATCAAAAATCTCCCAAAAAACAAAAGTCCAGGACCAGACGGCTTCTGTGGAGAATTCTACCAAACATTCGAAAAAGATTTAATATCCATCCTTCTGGAACTATTCCAAAAAAATGAAGAAGACAGAACATTTCCTTACTCATCCTATGAGGCCAACATTACCTGGATACCAAAACTGGGCAAGGACAGAACAAAGAAGGAAAATTACAGGCCAATATCACTGATGAACACAGATGCAAAAATTCTCAACAAAATATTGGTAAACTGAATACAGCAACACATTGCAAGGCTCACACACCATGATTAAGTGGGGCTTATACTAGTGACTCAGGAATGGTTCAACATCTGCAAATCAATCAACGTGATATACCACATTAACAAAATAAGGAATAAAAATCACATGGTCATCTCAATAGATGCAGAGAAAGTATTTGACAAGATCCAACATCCATGTATGATAAAAACTCTCAATAAAATGGGTATAGAAGGAAAGTATCTCAACATAATAAAGGCCATATATGAAAAACCCACAGCCAACATCATACTTAATGGTGAAAAACTAAAAGCCATCCCTCCGAGAACAGGAATAAGACAAGGCTCCCCACTCTCACCACTCCTACCAACATAGTACTGGAGGTTTTGGCCAGAGCAATTAGGCGAGAAAAAGAAATAAAAGGAATCCAAACAGGAAAGGAAGAAACGAAACTCTCACTGTTTGCAGAAGACATGATTCTATATATAGAAAACCCCAAATAATCCATCAGAAAACTATTAGAAATAATCAACAACTGCAGCAAAATTTGCAGGATACAAAATCAGCTTACAAAAATCAGTTGCATTTCCATACACTAATAACAAACTAGTAGAAAGAGAAGTCAAGAATACAATCCCATTTACGATTATAACAAAAAGAATAAAATATTTGGAATAAATTTAACCAAAGAAGCAAAAGACCTATTCACTGAAAAACATAAGACATTATTGAAAGAAATTGAAGAAGACATAAAGAAATGGAAAGATATTCCATGCTCATGGATTGGAAGAATAAGCATAGTTAAAATATTCATATTACCTGAAGCAATCTACAGATTCAGTGCAACTCCAATTAGAATTCCAATGACATTCTTCATGGAAATAGAACAAAGAATACTAGAATTTATATGGAACAACAAAAGACCTTGAATAGCCTCAGCCTTCTTGAGCAAAAAGAACAAAGCTGGAAGCACCACAATCCCTGACTTCAAAATATACTACAAAGCTATAGTAATCAAACAGCATGGCACTGGCACAAAAACAGATTGACACAGAGATTGATGGAACAGAATTGAAAGCCCAGAAATAAACCCACACATCTATGGACAGCTAATCTTTGACAAAGGAGCCAAGACCAGACAATGGAGAAAAGAAAGTCTCTTCAATAAATGGCATTGGGAAAACTGGACAGCCACATGCAAAAGAATGAAAGTAGACCATTATCTTTCACCATACACAAAAATCAACTCAAAATGGATTAAAGACTTGAATATAAGACCTGAAACCATAAAACTCCTACAAGAAAATACAGGCAGTACACTCTTTGACATTGGTCTTAGCAGCATCTTTTTATATACAACGTCAACTAAGGCAAGGGAAAGAAAAGAAAAAATAAACAGATGGGACTACATCAGACTAAAAATCTTCTTCAAGGCAAAGGAAACCATGAACAAAACGAAAAGACAACCCACCAACTTGGAGAAAATATTTCCAAATCATGTATCAGACAAGGGGTTAATTTCCAAAATACATGAAGAACACATACAACTCAACAACAACAAAAAAAACAACTCCATCAAAAAAATGGCAGAGGATATGAACAGACATTTTTCCAAAGAAGATCTGCAGATGGCCAACAGGCACATGAAAGGATGCTCAACATCAGTAATTACTAGGGAAATGCAAATCAAAACTACAATGAGATATCACCTCACACCTGTTAGAATAGCTATAATCATCAAGACAAAAAATAAATGTTGGAGAGAATGTGGAGAAAAGGGAACCCTCATACGCTTCTGGTGGGAATGCAAACTGGTGCAGCCACTATGGAAAACAGCATGGAGATTTCTCAAAAAATTAAAAATAGAACTACCATATGACTCAGCTATGTCTCTACTGAGTATTTATCCAAAGAACTTGAAATCGACAATCGAAAGAGATTTATGCACCCCTATGTTCATTGCAGCATTATTCACAATAGCCAAGACATGGAGGCAACACAAGTGCCCTTGTACAGATGAATGGATAAAAAGATGTGGTATATATTTATGTAATGGAATACTACTCAGCCATAAAAAAAGACAAAATCATACCATTTGCAACCACATGGATGGACTTTGAGGATATGATGTCAAGCAAAATAAGTTGGACAGAGAAAGACCAATACTGCATGATTTCACTCATCTGTGGGAGATATATACATGGATAAAGAGAACAGATCAGTGGTTACTAGATGGGAAGGGGGCTGAGGGGTGGGCGAAATATATAAAGAGGCACATAAGTATGGTGATGGACCAAAATTAGACTACTGGTGGTGAGCACAATGCAGTCTATACACAAATTGATAAATAATAATGTACACCTGAAATCACACAATGTTATAAACCATTATGATCCCAATAAAATAATTGAAAAAAAAAGAAAAAGCCTTAATCATTATGGATTTATATTTATTGAATTAATTGGAAAAAAATACAGAAACACTCTTAGGTACTTTCGTTTTTAATTCATCTGTCAAAAATACATTTCATTTTAATGAAGGAATCAAATTTATGAAGAAATATGTTCTATATGGAAATTAAGACTGCTAAGCAAATATTCAGCTTTTTGTTGATACATTCAGAATGCAAATTTCTTGTGGCAGTTATTTTGAGGGAATTATCTAGGATTTACTAAATGCAATAGGCGTTGTCTCAAAGTATACACAAAAACATGCATAAAGTCACGGGTCATAACGTGAAGTCTGCATTATGACGAGGATTCATGTCTCTAGATGGTCAGTTATATACAAAAATTTACTGATAACACAGAAAAACTGCCATGTACAATTTCCACTACATGTGTAACATACTATATAACAAAAATAATTAGGAGATAGGAGATTAAACAAGAGACAGACAATATTTTTAAGAGTGTAAAGTTCTGAAAGTCTGGGTTTAATGGGAGATATTCTCCAAATAAAAATGAAAGTTACTTGTCAATAGTAACTTTGACAGCAGCATATGCCAAATACTAATATTTAGTCTCTTGAAAAAATCCCCCACTGTGTCTCCCTGACAACAAAACAGCTGGTTCCCTGGTGGTATTCATGTATTTGCCATGAAAACAAAACACCAATTTATTTGACTGATTCTTCATTAGACATGCCCAATATACATTTCACTGGTTTGCTTTGTGGTATTTTGAGTATTACTATTTTAACATCTGTTTGGATTGTGAAAAACATGTGGTTATAAGAAATTATTGAGAGTATGAATTCTCTCTATGAGAGAAAAGCAGACTAGAATTCTACCACTGCATTATGGGTCTAGTCTCTGTCAATAAACATTGCATGCACATTTGTTCATGCACATATGTTTAAGTTTGTGAGTGGAAATTCTATCCATCACACTTACTTTCAACTTTGCTTTCTCAATCAACAGTTAGGACAGATGTGACACAATTAGGATGTTATGAAGCTGTAGCCTTTATGATATGTCTCCTGAAATATATTCTAGAAAATAACATGGCTGATGTAACTTTAGACCCTCAAAATTAATTTAGTTAGGCTTGCTGCTTATCTGACTTACGTATGTCAAAGTGCATCATTTGGAACATTTTAGAATTGATACTATACTCAATACCATAATTCACTGAAGATTTGTACTCCTGCTTCCTGAAACTAACTTATTGCCTGTGACTAATGCAGTGAACAAAGAATAGAAATCATTTACATCTATAGGGAGCCATCAAAATGCAAGGAAAAGACTACTGGCCTGGGAATCAGAAATCTTCCTCAGGCTCCGCCCTAAAAAAAATCTCTTTGACTCTACAGAAATGCAAACTTCCTGCTCCTCACCTTTTTACTTTTTTAAAGGAATGAAGAGCATAGGCGTTAAATTAATGCTCAGTTTACCTCCAAAAAAATAGAAATTATCTCAGAATAATTTCAGTCATATAATTACATTAATGTGAATATAAAACTTACTAAATCAATTCCAAAAATAGTTTATGTTCACAATAAAAATAGTAAGAATTTTCTGTAAGAATTAGGCATATAGAGATTTTCTCAGCTTTCCTTTATCTCATGCATGTAGCCAATTTAACTTAATTTCATTTTTAACAAAAGGTAAACTAGTAAAGAAAAGATCATTGAAATGTTTTCAAAACTGAACCCAATACCCACTTTTACATACATAACAAAGGTAGAGTTTTATTTTGAAATTATTCTTTTTCTTTACAATTCTCTTTCTTTATATAGTAAGTTGAAAAGACAGATAACATGATTTCTCCAACTATATTTATTATTATTTTACAAAATTATTTTAACTCCTATAGTTTTTTTACTATTCCATATGAGTTTGGAATTAGCTAGTCTATATCAAAAATGTAATGCTACAGTAAAATTTTCTTAGATTTATATTTAAGTATCTCATTTTTGGAGGTATTGTAAACGGTGTATTTAAAATTTTTTTCTTTTCCAGTTGTACACTGCAAGTATACACAAATACAATTGATTTTGTGCTAGTTTTGCATCCTATGATGTTTGATCAACTCACTTATAAGTTCTAGGACATTTATTTTGGTTTGTTTTTTAGAATTCTTGGATATTTCATGTAGACGAAATATGTCTTTTGTGAACAGAGCTAGTTTTATTTCTGTATTTCCAATCTGTATGTATTTTATTTCATTTTCTTGACTTATTGCACTGGCCAGAACCTTCAGTAAATGTTGAATGAAAGTGGTAAGAGAAATTTATCTGGCTCTTGATCTTAGGAGGAAAGCTATCAGTTTTTCACTATGAATTATGATGTTATCTGTACATTTTTTGTAGATTTCCCTGATCAGGTTGAGGATGTTCTCATCTATTCCTAGCTTGATGAAATTTTTTACCATGAAAGGATATTTACTTTATTAAATAAGTTTTCTATTAGAATTGAGGTGATCTTCTTTTTTTTTTTTTCCTTCTCTTGTCTGTTAATAAAGTGATTACATTGCTTAATTTTTAGAAATTGAACCAGCTTTGCATTTCTGGAATAAACATCAGTAGAGTGTAGTAAATTTTTCTTTTTAAATATGCTGGATTTTATTTGCTAATATTTTGCTAAGAAGTTTTGCATCTGTGTTCATAAAGGATATTGGTCTGTAGTTTCCTTTTCATATGCCCTGTATATGTCTTATTTTGTTATCAGGATAATAGTAGCTTTGTTATATCAATTGGAAAATGTTCTCTCCTCTTCTATTTTCTTGAAGAGATTGTGTAGAATTGGTGTTGTTACATCTTCAAAGGTTTGAAATAATTTGCCAGTGAAACCATTGGGGCCTAGAGATTTCTATATTCCAGAAATATTCCAGAATTTTTAACTATAAATTCAACTTCTTTAATAGTTATAGGACTATGTAAGTTATCTATTTCATCTAGGGTAAATTTTGGTAGTCTGTAATTTTCCAAGAATTGGTCCATTTTCTCTAAATCATTGAATTCGTTTGTGTGAAGTCATTCATAAACTTCTCTTGTTACCTTTCAAGAACTGTGGAGTCTATGGTGGTAACAAACCTTTCATTGCTGATCTTAGTAATTTATGTGTGTTTGTCTCTCTCTCCCTTTCATTGAAGATCAATATATGGTTTGCATTAATTAAATTCAAAGATTCGTAGAAATTGTTTAGAACAATATCTTGGTTATAGCAAGCCCTGAATGAATGTTAGCTTTATTAACATATATCATTTCTTTTATCCTACGACAAACCGTGAGTAAGTCACATGAAGAAAATATTACCATCCTTATTTTATAGGTGATAAATTTGAGTTGCAGAGAGGTTAAGATAATGTGCCAAAATTTAATTAACTTAGTTATTGAATGGAGGAAACAGGATTTAAATGCAAGTAATATAGCTCAAAATCCATGCTCTTTCCACTAAAGTGAATCCTGTAAAATATTTAGAAACAAGCTTCCTTTTCATTTCTTCATCTCTGAAAGGGCAGGAATGATTGATTGAGAAAATATAAGTTTTTTAATTTGTTCAGTGTGACGACCTTTGACAATTCTATACACTCATGCATTGCCACTGGAAACAAGATATGGAACATTTCCATTGCCCCAGGAAGTTCCTTCAAGACCTGCTAGTAATGCATTACTTTTTAAATTGCTGAGTACTATTCTATGGTATCCATATACCACAATTTATTTATTCATTATCTTGTCAGTATACATTTGGATTGTTTCCAGTTTTAATAGTATGCCAAGGATATTCTTGTACAAGTATTTATGAATACAATTGTGTTCAATTTTACTGGGTATATACCTAAGAACAGACTTACTGTATCATAGAGTAGAGGTATCTTTGGTTGCAGTTGCAGTGAGCGACCTTGAGGGATGAAATAATATCTCTTTCTGGGACAAAAAACAGGCTTGTCTACTGCTTCTATAAAAGCAGTGAATTCCCTAAGCTTAGGGTTCCTCGTCTACTTTACAAACCTACTACATGCAGAACTTCTATCTGGGTCCCTCTGGGTCATCCTCCTGGAACTTGGGGCACGAGAAACTGATGTTCACATGTTGATGTTCATGCTATTTGCTGTGCCTTGACTAATAAGGTCTTTTATCTCTGAACCAGGAGTCTCATGCTTTCTGCCAGCATCCCTGAAACAATAATTAGTTAAAATTACTCACTTATTTTTTTTACAGCTTTTTCTTTTTTTTTTTTTGTGAGGGGGACTAGCCCTGAGCTAACATCCTATGCCAATCCTCCCCTTTTTCTTGAGGAAGATTGGCCCTGGGCTAACATCCATGCCCATCATCCTCTACTTTTTATATGGGATGCCACCACAGTATGGCTTAACAAGCAGTGTGTGGGTGCACGCCCGGGATCTGAACCTGCGAACCCCCAGCCGCCAAAGCAGAGCGTGTGCACTTAACCGCTTGCGCCACCAGGCCGACCCAAAAATTACTAACTTATTTACCTTGTAAGGAAAATAAAATTAAATAGCCCTGGATAACATGAAACCATTTTATAAAATCTCAAAGTCTAAACTTATTTATAATTTTCAGAGTAAATAAATAATGTAGTTGTTACCTTTCTAAAGATATCTATCTGAACAACCAGAATCTCCCTGGACACTTTCCTTTTATAGCTACTATTTGTTGTGAATGTCTCAGTACTCTAGAAAAACTTTATTACAATCATTTTCTCGATGGAAAGGCAACTCAATAAACTACGTATAGCATAAATATATACCTTAGAGGGTACTGTGAAGTTGAGGCTAAGTTGAAAAGGCATTAAGTATTTTGTTATGTAATGTTGCTTATCTCTTTTGGTAGCTTCAGTTTCTTCTCCCAAAAGAGGCACATATATCACTAATATGTAAGCAAATCCATTGAGCTTATTTATATGCCTATAATTGTAGCCTCACATAGGTTTTATACATGCTCAGTTACTCTAGGTTATTTTATGATAGTACGTTTAGCTAATCATAATCCTGCAACATGGAGTATGGTTGCAGATGGAAGTCTTAAGTGATGCTTAAATGATTTCTATGAATATTAAGCATGATTTTACAGGAAAATAAAAAGACAGAAAAAATGATTTCTTCTTTTGGTGCTTAAAATATGGAATGGCTAAGAGCATTCTGAATGCAGACAGAATTTAGTTAAAAATATAAGACAAAATTATTACAGCAAAGAGAGTTGAAGGAGAACAGAATATAAAAATCTTTGCATTAGATTATATAAGGCAGCCATATTTCATTAAGAAAATTAAATATTTTAATATATTGTTATTTCAGATAATTCTTAAACATGTTATTAAAATATTTTAAGAAATATTTACTAAATATTATATATTGA
This sequence comes from Diceros bicornis minor, assembly GCF_020826845.1. Lineage (NCBI taxonomy): Eukaryota > Metazoa > Chordata > Mammalia > Perissodactyla > Rhinocerotidae > Diceros > Diceros bicornis. The sequence goes on along the minus strand of NC_080764.1, from coordinate 34,786,433 downwards.
TTACTGAGGTGAGAAATTAACTCTAAACAAAATTACTTTGGTTAGGAACTATCATTATTTTGAATCCAAACTAAAATAAATAGTAATTTTTCAGTTAATTCAGAATACATTGACCTCCTTTTAAAAATCTAATTCTTTTATGTTATTTTTCAACTTAGTAGAATGATACAAAATTGAATGTATTTTTTAAAGACCAGAAGTAAACTTTTCTTTGTGTTTGAGTAGCTGTTTTACCTGCTGATTTATAAATACGATGGGATGTGTGCTCACTACAGTCAGGGATTCATCATTCAGAAGGAACTCCATCAGAATAAGAGTTACACCGTTAAATCTCACTTTATATTAGGATACAGGCTGATGCTTATACATGACTGTATAAAACTTCAAAATAAAAGATAATAGCATTTACTTTTCTCGTGGATAGTTTCTCCACTATGTTTTTGTGTGTGTGTGTGAGGAAGATCAGCCCTGAGCTAACATCCGTGCTAATCCTCCTCTTTTCGCTGAGGAAGACGGGCTCTGAGCTAACATCTATTGCCAATCTTCCTCCTTTTTTTTTTCCCCAAAGCCCCAGTAGATAGTTGTATGTCATAGTTGCACATCCTTCCAGTTGCCGTACATGGGACGTGGCCTCAGCATGGCCGGAGAAGCGGTGCGTCTGTGCGTGCCTGGGATCTGAACCCGGGCCGCCAGTAGTGGAGCGTGCGCACTTAACGGCTAAGCCACGGGGCCAGCCCTCACTATGTTTTATGTACTTAGCTTACAGTGACTTTGAAGGCATAAATACTCCAGAAAGAAATCAATGTAGAGATTTTTCTGTAAATAAAAGTTCTTTGTGGCTTGAAAGTGTCCCATAAAACAAAGTTTGTAAGGATCCTACCTGTCCCAAGAGCTTTTGTTCAATTTATATACCAGATGTGTATGTCATTTTTACCTATATACAAAGCTGGTAAGAATTTTTTTTCAAAAATAAGATTTTTTAAAATCAAGATTACCTCTAGATCACGTATCATGCTTTATATCTATTGGGCAAAGACAGAGGCACGGTGATTGACCACATTGATCTTACTTATTTACCTAGTGGGCTTTCCATAGTACTTACCTGGATTGAAAAAATGGAAAAGAATGGGAGTGAAAATCAGAAACTGATCTTCAATCAGTTGCTCTAATTTGCTCAGTGTCCACAAATCACAGCTACTAGAATTCTTTTAACTCGTGTTGCGTTCAGTGGCTATGAGTTAACTGACTTCTGGTAAGAGCGTGCAGGAGTCCTAAGATCAGTACCAGCACAGCGGAGTTACAGGTACCATACCTGTTGCTCCATAGAGAGACCTAGGTTTCAAGATTCAGGAATCTTAGAATTTACATGAACAAAGTGCATAGCTTCAAACAACCTTTCAGTCAGCAGCTCCGCTAGCAGGAGTTTTGCAGCAGGCAGAACAAGCGGACCAATTCAGAATTTACATGGTTGACCCATGGCTGGACCAATGGTTCAGTCTTTTCAAAGAAATATAAAATTGTGACTGGCACATAATAGATGCCTAATAAATAGGTTCAATCAATAAGTAAAACATTTTGTTAGGAAAAATCAGATTATGACCTGCTTACTATGGCCATACCACCATAAACGCCAACACCCACTGCTTTCGAACAAACTCTGGCTTCTCCAACATCTCTGATGAAATCAGGGCACTGAAGAAGCCCTGTTATGAGAATTTAAGAAAAATAGGGAAGAAGTATCCTTTTTCATTGGCTTTCCTACTCCTAATGCAATGGCTCATAAATTGCGATCTAAAGAATGTCTCCTCTATTGTTGTGTTGTCCTCAAGGGACACGAGTGAAACTCTTAACTGAGAAATTGTTTGGTAAGGAGAATTAATTGTGTGTTTAATTTTTTTTTATTTTATAGTTTTATATGGCCTTATAGCCAAGAATTATCCAGCTCTCATGAACTCACCAGCAAGAAAGTGAAAAGGCAAGCTCAGAGAGGGCGAATAAATATTTATCAAACAAAAAGGACAAAATTCTGGTATACAGAAAATGTATTGAACAATAAATATATAAGAAAAAGTAAGCAACACCGTATAAAAATGGGCTGAAGACTTGTATAGCTACATCAAAAAAAGATACCTAAAGTTGAATATCTATCTATCTATCTATCTATCTATCTATCTATCTATCTATCTGCAAACTCATTAGTCATCAGGGAAAACAAATCAAAACTACAGTGGGATTCCAATATACACTCACCAGAATGGTGAAAGTTAACAAAACTAACAATACCATATGTTAGCAAGAGTGGGGAATAACTTGAACTTTCTTATGCTACTGGTGGTACTAAAGTGACTATAAATAACCCATAATCTAGCAATTTCAATTATAGATGTATAATTAATAGAAATGTATACAAATGTGTACTGAAAGACATCTACAAGGATGTTAATATCAGCATTATTTATAGTAGCCCCAAACTGTTAATAACCCAAATGTCAATCAAAGGTAGAATGGATAAATAGTTTTTGGACATATTTCTGTAATGAAATACCATACAGCAATGAAATTAACACACTAATGAAACACACATCAACATGAAAGAATCTCAAAAATAACACTGAGTGAAAGAAACCAAACACATAAGGTTATGTACTGAATTATTTCCTTTATATAAAGTTTAAAATCTGGCAAAATTAATCTATGTGGTGTTAAACATTAGGATAACAGTGACTTTTTGGAAAGGTGAGGGTTGTGATTGAAGGTGTTATGAATTTGTTATATTAACACTTGTTAAGTGGAGCACAGAGTGCCAGATGGTGAGCCTGGGTTCAACAACAGATCACAAAAGAAATTGAAATAAAAAAATTTATTCTTCACAGGTCCTGAAGGAAATACACGGCATGCCTCAAGGGGCCACATTGGGATGTCGTCAGAGTGCAGAGAGAGAGAGAGATAGGACTTGGGGCACACTTGTTTATTAGGGTCCATGGTGCAGTGCTTTGGGGTTCCTGGGCTAAGGCCAGATTGGTTAATTCAAACCAAAAGAGTGGGGTTTTGGTAAGTCCTGTGGGGGTCTTATCTAAGGGGCACACATAGAGAAGGCAGGGGGACTGTTGGTCACAGAGCTGTTGGGGAAGTCATATCAGGAACTTATATTTTCTTGTAACTCTGAGGGCTGCTATCTAGGGCATGCTCTTACCTTAGGGGCTAGTGTCAGTTTAAGGTCAGGACAGGCCACTTGGCCAAATAAAATGGATGCTGAGGCCGAAATATCATGAGTAACTTAGCTAAACTTTCCACAGAGGGGTAATGAGAGCAGCTCTGTGGTGCTGGGAATGCATTATTTTTGATTGAGAGGAGCAGTATTTACATGACTGTGTTTGCTTTGAGAAAATTTATCCAACTGTGCTCTTATGATTTGTGTACTTTTATATATACATGTTATATATATATATATTTTTTTAAATTCACATGAATTTACAAAATGATTATTATTCAGTGTGTAAGCCTGTAAGTTTTTCACTGTATAAAACTTAAAATGTATTTTAAATGGACATTATTGTTTGGTACAAATCAGATATTTTTGTTTCTGTTTTTATTTTTCGTCAGTCATAGATGATCCATTTTTGTTCTAACTAAGCTTCCTCAACCTTGGTTTATTAAATGATTTAATGAGTAAACATGCTGAGATTGGAGTCAGAATCTTTCTTTTTCTGTATACAAAGAATTGACAAGTTTTCTGAGTATTTCTACTGATCTACAAAGAAGCATGACAACCTCAAAAAATCCATGAAATTTGATGCAAGTGGGGGTATTCTAAGTCTTTTTTGCCCTCTTCAAAGCAAATTTGAAGTCTTTGAAATAAATACCCAGCTTCGTTTGGATCTGTCAGCAAGACCCAAAGATGAACTACGCCTGGAACTTCATTGTCTGCTCGATTTGAAATGAGTCTCTTCATGTTTTCTTGGTGTGCTGTTCAGGAACTAGGTCATCTCAACTTTTAAGCAGGCTACTTCTAAGAGTTGTAAGAATAACCCTGAGAATTCATTCTAGCTTTGCATCTGTGTCAGAGGAACCAGAATGATACACATAGCTGGTTGCTGATTATGGCCTTAAAATCAGAAAGGAAGCCCTAAATCTAGGGAGAAATGGGTTTCTTTTTGGTTTTGCAAGGGAGATGGAGGAATTTATGTCAATTCAGGGATGGTGAAGGAAGGCTGCCCTACCCAATCTCTACTTCTGGGTTTCAATGAGAAGAAATTTACTTAAGTGTCAAAATTTTATTATCAAAAAGAGAATTAAATAAAACACTTTGGGCAATATTTTGAATATTCCCTATAATAAAAAAGAGTAACTCAAATTTTACCTCTAGATTGGTGTGGCCTGATAAATAATTGGCTGACATTGACTATGGTTGCGGGATGACAAAATAATTATATGAGGAGTAAAACATTCTATCAAATTTAGTTTTACTTTTCAAATTTGCCCACAACTTTATTAAATTGAGTAAATTCAGCCAAAACCAGAGAACCCTGCATACACGTTGATCACATAGCCAACATTAGAGTTCCCATGATATTATTTATAGAACTCTGATTCTTTGAAATATTATTGGGCTCTCTCTCTTTCTTTCTCAACTGTTTTACACATTCTCTCTCAGACACACCACACACACACACAGTTTTACACACACTCTCATACACTTACGCTATTTTACAAACACATGTGGGCATGCACCCAACTTCCCTAATGGAGTAGGCCCAGGGCAGGCCTGCTATAGTCTCTCCTTTTAAAACAGTGCACATAATGGATTGTACATATCCATAGACTAATAGCTGTTACAGTCAGCCTTATACAGCTATAACGTGATTAAACATGTATAATATTCACTCATCATTATATATTATAGGTAACATAGTTGGTGCTGTTGAAGAAGTAACTGGTAATTTGAATCTTTCTTTCAGATCCAAGTTATATCATTTGCTAAAGGCAGTTTACAAACCAGAGAAAGTAGTTAAATTGGAGTTTGTGGGTGATATGATAGAGGTATACCAGAATCTGTAAGGCCCTGCTGAGTTAACACACCTTTTCAGAACTTATTACACCAGCAGAACACCACAGCTACTAACCTGGCTTGAAAAACCATCATCAGAGAACATCTTCAGGCCTGGTAACTCCTGTAACGCTTTGCTGGAAATATGTAAATTCATACTTTCTTCATAGTAAACGTTATCAAAAAATTTGTAGGTCAGAGACTTCCTTTCTTAAGCCTCCAGCTCAGTCCTCTGTCTACTTTATGTGATAAAATAAGTTGAAAAATTCTGGGCTAAGCAAAGTCTAGCAAGCCTCTCTACTGCAGGGCTTCTTAGAGCCTTTAATATACTAATGGGCATGATGGAAGTCCAAGCAGAGCATACAGTGTGTAGCACTAACCAAATTCACTTGACCACATAACACTTCTTCAATGGGCTCCTTCCAACACTAGTGTATGGTTGAACACGTTTTGAGATTCAAGAGTCTATACAGTTATTAACTGAACAAATAAGTATTGCACCCTGCTATGTATTAGGAACTATTCAAGGTATTAGAGATACAGAAATGAGCAAGGCTGTAAGGTCACTATTATCAGGGGGATCACATTCTTGGAGATGGGAGACAAAGTAGAGAACTAAACAATAAATAATAATAATAATTTTATAAATTATTTTCCTACTTTGTACTATAAGGAAAAGAAATAGGTGAATGTAACAGAGAAATCGTTGGGGGTCCACTTTAGTTTGGTGACCAGGGCATGCTTCATTGAGGATAAGATGTTCTATTTCTAGATCACGGACATATTCAGATTAATTTTATGAAGTGGCCAAATGGGTGAGATGAGCTGTTGGTGAACACCTGTTTTCCTGTACAGATAACAACACTAAAGCAAATTGGTAACAGTAGCAGCTTGTAATTTATTTCATGTATCATTGTAATGGAAACATAACATCAATAATGAAAAAGGTCTTGTATTTAGGTCGTTTTAAGGTTGTTTTGGAAAAATTCAGTTCAGCTTCCTTCTGTATAGAGAAAAACCCAGTTCTTCCCTCCTGTGAGTCTCTCCTGTATGTCTCCTTTACTGCTCACACAGAACACTTCATTTCTGACACTTCTGGTCACTAAACCTGTGGAGGTTTTTCCCCACACCAAGCAATTCTCTGTGACACCAGCTGGGGGTCCTACAATTTAACTCAATTCTAACACCATCTACCCGGATGTGGCGTCAGATCCCACAGGCTAAGGTCTCAATCCCCCAAGACTGCTCCCCTCCCACTTCAGATGCCAATCACAAGTAGTAGGTCCCCAGGTTACCACAACTTCCGTCAGACTTGGCGACAAATAAGAGGTTCCCACGACCCTCCCCTCAGTTTCAATAAATTTGCCAGAGCAGCTCACAGAACTGAGGGATACACGTTTACCAGTTTACTAAAGGATATGATAACAAACACAGATGAAGAGCTACATGGCACGAGGTCTGGGAGGGTCCTGAGTGCAGGAGCTTCTGTCCCCGTGAAGTTGGGGTGCATCAGCCTCCCAATGTGAATGTGTTTGACAACTTGGAATCTCTCTGAACCCCGTACTATTGGGATTTTTGTGGAGGCTCCATCACATAGGCATGATTGATCATTAACTCCATTTTCAGCCCTTCTCTCTTCTCAAGAGAATGGGAGGTGGGGCTGAAAATTCCAAGCTTCTAATCATGGCTTAGTCCTTCTGGTGACCAGCCCCCATCCAGGAGCCCATCCAGAGCCACCTTGTTAGAACAAAAGACAGTCCGACCACCCAGGAAATTGCAAGGGTTTCAAGAGCCCTGTAGCAGGAATCAGGGGCAGAGACAAATATATATTTTTCTATTACTTCACAAAGATCTTATTTTATTTAGTTTTTACTAAGACTTTATTTTTTTAAAGCAGTTTTAGGTTCACAGCAAAATTGGAGGGAAGGTACAGAAATTTCTCGTATGCTTCCTGCCCTCACACAGGCACAGCCTCCCCCATTATCAACATCCCCCACAAGAGTGGTACATTTTTTACAATTGATGAACCTATGTTGACACATCATAATCACCCAAAGTCCATAGTTTACTACTCATTCCTGGTGTTGTACATTCTATGGGTTTGGACACATGTATAATGACATGTATCCACCATTATAGTATACAGAGTATTTTCACTGCCCTAAAAATCCTCTGTGCTCTTTTCCCAAAATTTTCCAATTTTTCTCCAGTATTTCCTGTGGGAACCTGGCAGAGATCCTGGAAGTAAATCTCACAATATTGTGGGCACTGTCCTGGTAAGCGGGTCCTCCTGGAGTTTTTAACTCTCAGAGTTGCTTGCAGTGAGCTTCCAGCAACTGATCAATTACCGTTCAGGTTTCCCTACCCCAGCTCTGGTTCTCAGGGCCGTTTCTGTTTGCGAGTCTCTGCTCCACAAGTCTCTAAGCCACGACTCCCTGTCTTTGCCTGTCTGTCTCTCCAGTTTTGGGGACAGCTGTTTGCCCTGTGCACTCCCCTGTCCTATGGATCCAAGAAAAGTTGTTGATTTTTCAGTCTGTTCAGCTTTTTACTTGTTGTTAAGACAGAGTGGAAAAACACCAAGCTCCTTACAGGCCGAACAGGAAACTGGAAGTCTTATTTTTTTCCTACAGGAATCTTTTACATATTATCATAGTTATTTTAAATTTCCTTGCCATCTTTGTGTCTGGGTCTATTGATTGCTTCATTTTTTGAAACCAGTTTTTTTGTTTTGCCTTTTTGTCTGACTTGGACTTTTTAAATTAAATGCCAAGACATCGTGTGTAGAGTTACAGGAGAGACAGAAGTAACAGTATTTATATCCAGAAATGAACACTCCTCTCTTCTGTCAGCTCATTAGTGTGTGGGTTGAATTAATCTAGTTAGTCATAATGCTTGGTATGATTTGGTCGTTGCTATTGTTATCCTCAGTATACCGCTGACTTCAAATTTATCCAGCAGTGAATTGCATTCCTTTGTACGTAGTGTGGGGTGTGCAGTGCTGGAAGCGTTTTCTCAGTGTTCTCACTCCACCTTCAGTTATCAGCAGAGTCTACATGCCTACACCAATTTCTTCATTACATGGGAATCTTGCATTTCTGCACATCTTGTGAACAGAGGCACTAGCAGACTTTCTTCCAGAGTAAGTATTTATGGATATTTGTATAGCAAGCATCCTTGGAAGATTGGACGGTATCTCCTTCTGGACCAGAGTGTGGATTTTCTTACTGTTTAGTATATTAAGGTAATATTTCCATTATTTGCAGTCCATTATAAAAGACTGAGGTTCCCCAAGTTCAGAAATCCTCATCTGTGACACAAATCCACTGTGTGTGTAGCAATCACCAGGTTGATCCACGTATTCTCCATGAGAGTGGGAGGGGCGGAGCCAAAAGAAAACAACATGAACATGAAACATATGAAACATATCCTACTTGCTATGCCTGGAGTAATAAAGGTCTTTGGTCTCACCCGGGACTTTAACATCTTTTGCAGCTTCCATGAAACTGTAGCAAGTCAACGTGTTTGTTTGTAAGTAGAGTAAAATCTCAGATCCTTCACAGTTCTTTACCCTCTTACACTTCTCCCAGCAGTAGACTGCTTTTGCTTGTTAGCAGCTGCTAAGTTTATTCCAATAGTGGGGAGGGGGGGGTCTTTTGTCAAAATCTAGCCTCAGCATACTTGCCCCCCCTCTCCGTGGAAGTCAAACTCTCCATTATACTTCTGGTTGGTCTTAGGCAGGAGAGTGTCCTATTCCTCCCTCAGTGGTGGTAGCTCACTGCTTGCTATTGGTGTTTGATCTTTGGCCCAAGAGAGTTTTTTGTCCTTTCAACCAGTGTGTGTGTGTGTGGGTGGGTGGGGGGGGGAATATATATAGCTTTTCATATATTGGAGATATATTATGTCTATGTCTATATCTATATCTCAATTGGAGATATACACATCTCAATCCTTCATTATCACTGGATCTTTGGCTATGTCCTGAGAGCCAGATGGTTGCTTTTCCCTATAGCAGAGGCAGTTTTGCTTCTACCCCTCTATAGAAGCAATGGCTCTTCGACTATTCCTTGGGAACGAGAGAGTTTGTGGTCTTCCTTGAAGGTTTAATATTTTTGCATAATAATGAAAGGTCCTGGGAAGTGGACAGGTTTTCTTTTCTTGAACCCCAGCAGCAGACAATCACCACTTGTAAGTCTCCAACACCAAAAGGGGCACTGTCTCTTCTCTTGCCCTTTGCTCAGTCTTCCTAGTGAGCACCAATGGACGCTCATGGAAAAGAGCTTGCAAGGCAGTGTAAATTTCGTTTATATCTGGGTATCCTAGATGTCAAAAATTGCCACTATTGAAATTAGGCCAGACTTGGCCTTTAATAATTTGTTAAATTTTTAGCTGATTTCTTCTTTCATCTCTATGGTGGCCATCTCTTTCTCCCATGTTCTGCAAAAGGCTCGTGTGTCCATCTTTCCTTTGGAACTCCATTTTCTTGGTTGTCTTGTGATCACTTCTCTCTAATGGATTCACAAAAAGTTATGATTTTTGTGCATTATCCAGATTCATCTCTTTTTTCGCACCTGGGCTCATTGCGCACCTGGGCTGGTGCTCAAATATACTAGGAGGATGGGCCCAGTGGCAGTGGCAGCTGTCGCTGTGGCTGTGACCGCAGGAACTGAATGGTCTTACCCAACCTCCTTTCTCCTCTGGCTCTGGTGCTGCTCTCTGCTCTTCCTGCCAGCCTTGGCTTTCAAGTTCAAGGCCTTTTGCTACATGCTAAGGCTGATGCTCACCTCTGTGCTCATCTTCTTCACTATCTGGCGCATTTGATGAGCTGAAGATGGATTACAAGAATCCTATAGACCAGTGTAATACCCTGAATTTTCTTTTATTTCCAGAGTACCTCATCCATGCTTTCTTCTCTGTCATGTTTGCTCGTGCAGCAGAAGGCTTACAATGGGTCTCAATATGCCCTTCTTGGCATACCATATTTGTAGGTATATGAGTAGGCTAGTGACGAGCAGATCAGGGCTCTATGACCCTACAACCATCATCAATGCAGATATTCTAGCACATTGTCGGGAGGAAGGATGGTGCAAATTAGATTTTTATTTTCTAGCCTGTTTGTTACTACCTATATGGCATGATCTATGTCCTGGTGAGCTCTTAGAACAACACACAGAAGAATTAATCCAGTTAAGTGCATGCAAAAAGGAACCAAATGAAAGAATTCTGTTCAGCAAGATCCTGTTTCTAAGTGTAGCCTATGGAATCTGATTAATTATTTTAAAAAAGGACATTTTAAAAATATTTCCATAGTTTTTGCTTGTGGAAAGACTTTCATATGTCATACTCAGGTAAAGAATTTAAAGGGAATTATATATAAATTAACATAAAATGGTTACCTCTGCTGTTGACAGGTTTGAACTTGCACTCCTTAAGGAACAGCCATAATCCTCTGAATGATCGCATTAATTATTGACTATCCTTAGTCCATTGGGACCTTTTGTTTATAGGAACTTGTAGGGCTTATTTTTAGTTTTATTGAAAGGCCCTCTACAGACGGCCCTGACTTACTATGGTTCAGCTTAATGATTTTTTGACTTTACGATGGTGCAAAAGTGGTACACATTCAGTAGAAACCATATCCTGAATTTTGAATTTTGATCTTTTCCAGAGCTAACGACATGCAGTGGGATGCTCTCTCGTGATGCCAGGCAGCGACAGCAGCCTCAGCTCCCAGTCAGCCACGTGATCACGAGGGTAAACAACCACTACTCTTACAACCATTCTATTTTTCACTCTCAGTACAGTATTCAATAATTGGCATGAGATATTCAACACTCTATTATAAAATAGACTTTGTGTTAGATGATTTTGCCCAACTGTAGACTAACGTAAATGTTCTGAGCACAGTTAGGGTAGGCTAGGCTAAGCTATGATATTCGCTAGGTTAGATGTATTAATTGCCTTTTCCACTTACGATATTTTCAACTTACATGGGTTTATCTGGGTATAGCCCCATCATAAGTCAAGGAAGATCTGTAATTATAAATTAACCGTAGCTATCAGGTGCTTCTGATGGACTGGAAATATATATCTGACCTTTGGGAAACTTCATGGGTTTCCTCATCTATAGTGTAGATGATTATATGGGTACATTTACAAAAATAAGAAGAGTGGGATTTTTTCTTCTCTTTGACTTGAATATTATTCCTGTATATTGCATGAATGAGAGATTTTTCATATTTTCATTAGAGTAAAATACTTGCTTTGATTGGTAAGCATAAGTGAACATAATATAAAAATATATGCTAAATTGCTTGTGAAAAATGCATTTTAAGCTATTTTAAATGTGTTTTTGTTTGTGAGACATTACCTATTAAGAAACTGGTTATTATATTTACTGTTCTAATCAGATGGTAAAGATAGTCTTAAGAATTTGCAAATGCTTTAGATTTTCAAAACTGAATGAGAGAAAACACTGTATGATCATCCAGCTGTTTCTTTAGTGCAATACAATAAAACTCTGAAATTAAAAAAAAAAAGTTAGAACAACATTGTTTTGTAGTTTTCTACATTCTAAGTGCAAGTACTTTATAATACTTATAAAATGGGTATCTATATATAATAAGTTTCATCTGAGTGACCAGGATTAGTGTCTGGAAGATTTCCAGTTATACCTCACTTCCCTCAAGTATATACAGATAAGTTCCAACATAAATAAAGCTATTTTCAAATGTTTTCATATAGAACTTAATTTAAAAAACATTTTAAGTATTTAGTGAAGTAAATACCTCCTTCAAGATAAATGTCTATCAAGCCTGAAAAGATAATGGAAATGTAAGTATAGAATAAAATCATTTGTCTTTTGTGTATTAAATTAATTGCTTGAATAGTATTGTAAATCGGGTAGTGTTGTACTGAGATGTGAACTAGAGCATATATTAGCATTTTATTTTGAGCACAAAGTGGAAGTAATTTTTATTGATTATACACCCTTTTTCCATCAATATGTTTAATGTCTACTATGTGTTGTGGATAGAGCACTGTGGATAGAATCATAGATAAGCTAGGGCCTCTGCCCTAAAAGAATGTATTCTGAGGAAACAGATAATGAAAAATCATCTTAAAATGTACAATAGGAATAGGTAACAGGTACAGTTGGGTATAAAGGAAGAAAGACAGAGGCAAAGAAAATCCAAGTTTTTAAGAACTAACCTGTACACTAATTCAATGAATCCTCATAATTGTATAATTTAAATATTATTTCAATTTTTACAGATGGGCAAAATAGAGTTCTTTAATCTTAAAAAGAATTAAAAACTGGCCGAATTCTCATGTCTAGTGTGTTTTAATTTGGGTGAAATAAAGCTACAAAAAGTGATTAACAATTCTGCCCAATTATCTTAACTTTATAATACATTGGTATTGCTCTCCTATGGATAAACAACTTGATGTCATTTGCAAAAATAATATTTAATTTGTTTAAAGGTTGGAAATTATTATGCATGCATTGTAGATACTATCGACAAAATATTCTTTCCAATAATGGATAAGCTATTAATTTAAAGTCAAGAAATGGAACAAAATTATCAGGATGTATAGGACCCACAATAAACATGAATGCATCATTTATCCTATCAATTGTGACTCTCTTTTACTGCTTAAGCTTTATCTACTTTCCTTGTCTAAAATCAGTTATGTTTACCAGGATGCTTTTGAAGGCCCTTGAAGTGTATGGAGCCGCTAGTAATTCACCCCTCCATTTTCTTGAATACTCTTAAACCAGTGAAATAAGATTAAAATGAACATCCAAGAAATATTTTGGAGAAAAAAATAAGTAACATAGATATACTTTTAAGAATGTGTGGGGAAAGCATGAAGGTTGTCCAAACCTTGTTGTAGGGGGCAGGGGTGAGGGTGGGGTGGGATTTATGGAATGAGGAGCTCCACTAATTTTGGAGAACTTCTCAACTGGCTACAGCCTGAATCATCGTCCATCCTGAGAGCCAAACTCGCATATCCCAGATAATTTGTATCATACCAAGTGCCTTTGGAATTAGCAAAGATGAAATCATATTTAGTATATTTTAAGGAAAGAATATTCTTATTGTCTTTTAATTATTTTGAAAAATAGACTATGCATGGTAACAATAAAAATGCATTTCCTTATTCTAGAAAAGAGTAATATATAAATCTTTCTATAATTCTAACACACATATACATTTCTACTATTCTTTGGATTACAATATCTGACATTGAAATTGAAAATTACAAATAGTATGCATGTATCTTCTCCCAATTGTTAGGTTGTCTTTTCATTTTGTTGATGGTATCCTTTGCTGTGCAAAGTGAAATAAGTCAGAGGGAGAAGGTCAAATACTGTATGATCTCCCTCATTAAGTAGTAGATAATAACAACAATAAACAAACACATAGAGACAGAGATTGGATTGGTGGTTACCAGAGGGGAAGGGGGGAGGGAGGAGGGCGAAAGGGATAATTCGGCACATGTGTGTGGTGATGGGTTGTAATTAGTATTTGGGTGGTGAACATGATGTACTCTATGCAGAAATAGAAGTATAATGATGTACGCCTGAAATTTATACAATGTTATAAACCAATGTTACTGCAATAAACAAAAGAAGTTTAAAAAAAAATTACAAATAGTAGAGGGTGGGGCCGGCCCGCGGTGTAGTGGTTAAGTGCTCGCGCTCTGCTGCTGGCGGCCCAGGTTCCCACCCGGGCGCACACTGACGCACCGCTTGTCAGGCCATGCTGCCATGGCGTCACATACAAAGTAGAGGAAGATGGGCACAGATGTTAGCTCAGGGCCAGTCTTCCCCAGCAAAAAGAGGAGGATTGGCATTGAATGTTAGGTCAGGGCTGATTTTCGTCACACACGCACACAAAATTACAAATAGTAGGGTCTTTTTGTGATCAAGTAGCTAGGAAAGAATTACTTTTATGTATACAAGGCAATTTTTTCTTTAGCCTAACATAATAATCTAAAAGACTTGAGGGAGGATGATGAAAATGAATAACCAGCCCATTTATAAGTCAAACAAGTAGAAATTAAAACAAATTTATTTGTTAGGAAATGAAAGTCAGAGAAACAATTCACCAAGTAAAACTAGTCCCTTCATTTTTGTCTGGTTTATAATTTGCATTACATTGCCATCTGGTGGTTAAAACAGATGTTAAAAACAAAAGTTTTCTAACATCTTGGTATCAGAGGGCCTGTATATTATCAGACACATAGATTTACTACAAGAGATAGAAATATAATGTATGATGTTCTTTTAAGCCTAGGATCCTAAAAATTATATTTTAAGATTGGAAAGAGGAAAAGTCCAATAGGCACAAACACAGTAGAACTACAAGCAAAGACCCCAATCAAGCATTTCGTATTTACTAATTCTCTGTTGATGCTCATGCAGAGTGTTTACTCACAAGTTGGCTTCTCCTGCTTGGAAACGTGGCCAGATCCAGGCCGGGGCAGGCTTAGACTGAATAGGAGAACTTATAAACCTGGTGATTCCACGTTAGGGCTTCATAGTTTAACTAACTTCATGAAACCCTCACTTATGGCAATACGAAACGCAGTTGTTTACATTGGACTTTCCCAAGCTATTGTGTAGTTGCGTAATAACACAAATCTTGTTGGATATGTTAATAAGAGATATACTTATTAGAGTTAAGCTTTGAATAATCTTTTTCTAGGGGAAATTATGAGGAAATAAAGCATTCTAGTTATCAAATTTTGTTTTCCTTACATTAAATTCCTTTTTTGGGTTCAAACTTCTTTTGAAAAATAAAATTTTATATCAACTTTGTGACAACTTAAACATTGTTGAGAATGATAATTTTTCAAATTTTGGTTGGATGTGTACCAACCAAAAAACAGATAAAACTTGAATTTATAAGGAAAATTCTTAGTATAAGCAACAAATTAGTATTTTCTTTCTGAAATTAGGATTGAAATATGAAAGGTTACATTTGATTAATATTTTCTTTCATTACTAGTGGTAGCATCACTCCATCACATTTCCTTATTTATGAAAATAAATATGAGGACTGAGATGGAGATGAAGGAAGGCCAGTACATAGCATAAACTGAGAAATTCGGGACTGTTCTAGGAAAACCAGAATGTATGGTTACCCTAGCAATGGCTCACGTTGACATTTTCCTAAGTTTCTTTATGACCTTATATACATGTTAATTCTTTGAAACTGTATTAACTATTATCAGGTGTTATATTGAACTAAACAATATGGTTTATAGTTTTCTGCATCGTACTGTAATTTCCACTGTCCAAATGTGTTTTTGGCTTTCTTGATAACTGATGCATTTATTGACTTTATCAACCATTAGATAGTAATCATTCTCAGCTCTGTAAAATTATTGAGAGTAGACAGTTTTACCCTGGAATATTAAAGCTTGTATTTTTAGCATCTACCAGCACATTTAGACCACCACTGTGAGACGTGTATACTTGAATATCATGTATGGCCCTTGGGATAGCGAATCTTTTAAATTTTTATTTTTTTGTTGCTGTTTATTTGTTTTGTTTTGTTTTGTTTAAATGAGTGTAGTTAAACAGCACTTGTGGTCTGGAATAGCAAGAAGGACAACATAAAATCTGAGGGCAAGGAAGGAGAGAGATTCCTGTCAGGGCATGAGACTTTAAGGATGTGTGTGTGGGGGTGTGTATGTTTCCTTTTATCTTTCTCAGAACCAGGTGACTTTTACCCAATTTGCTAATTCTGTGAAGCAATTGCAGCCTCTTGGTGGCCTCATAAGTGCAGGGGTCCCTAAATCCTTTCCTAATTTTTCTGATTGGCCTCATTTGTTGGAGCAGGAAGTCCCTCTGGTCTCTACTTCATGAGTTGGATTCTGAAGACGATTTGAGAGGAATAAGACTAGATGTGCCTAACATTCAAGTTAGGCAGGATCTGAATCATTAGGCCATTTCTTTTTGGAACATGCTAAGGAAGAAAGTGGAAAAAAATTTTAGTCACTAAGAGTTAAATTGATCATTCTGTTAATTTATATAAGAATAAATAACTGGAATTTCTTAATGGAAATTTCTTAGTTAAAATCCATATGGATATTTACTTTTTCTTCTGGAATTAGTGATGCAACTTAACCTTCAATTTAAAATTTAAAATATTGCTAAAAATTCAGATTTAATTTTGCCTTCCCCTATATCTATCTACTCAGGGCTATTTCAATTCCAACAAAAACATCCACAGCTTGGCAAATGGTTAGTCCATGACTTGCAAGAAAAGTCACTATGTACTTTAAGTAGAATTATTTAACATTATTATCTAGAAAAAAATGCTTTTTGAGTCAGTTTACTCTTCGTTAAGCACAATTACCTTTATGAAGTTTGATAAACAGTACTATTGATATAAAGCTCCATTAATGTTTTCATTTAATCTTTGAAAAGCATTGACCAAAGTGTTGTATGCTTTTTACATTTTAGTATGCTATTTTTTTCAGGTCATACTCTTTTTCAAGTGTTATTTTTCTTTATCAATTCTGAAATTATAAAACTGGGAATGAAAATAAAATCTTTGTTTTACATGATGCAATTGTTGATTTATATATTTGTGCTTTTCTTTTTTAAGTAAATAGGTGGTTATAGGAATAGAATATTTTTCAGGTAATTAAAAAAAATTCAGAACTTCTAAAATGATAAACTGAAAATATATTCAAAGTACAACACCGGGAATATTTGGGGTATTCATCTTGGGAGGTGTGGAATTCGACCACTAGATGGTGACCGTAATCCAAGTATCTGTAATTGAATAGTTCTCACAAGATCTTCCCATGGCTTTTGGAAGTTCAGTCATTTCATTCTTTTGAGTCAACTTTTATTTGATTAAAAATTTAATTCAGCATATTAGCAATTTCTGGTTATATTTTCCAACAATTTTACTCTCAAATAGAAATGTTTTTATTTATATGTCCACATGATTTAAAATGAAAAAATAAAATAGATATTTTCTTCCCGTTCCAATTCTCTCACCAATCACCTTTCAAGTTACATTTAAGACAAATGACAGCTTTCTTGGGGTGGGGGACAATTACAAGATTCAGTTGATGAAAACAAATATTTATAAAAAGTGTGCACAATGTTTTTATGCTTTTTAGTCTTCACATTTTGGAACAATTCTCAATTGTTGCCTCAAATGAATAATAAATCACAACCACAGGTATAAAAACAACAAGCATACTACTTCACCATATTACAGACTTTAAAAAATACATGTGCAAAATTTACAATAACTATTTTTGCTATTAATGAAGAAACATCTAGATCATTAGTTTTTACATATTTTATATATGTATACATTTAATCAGTAAATGTTGACCATGAGATCGGTATAATCACACTCTTTAGGGCACAATGAATGTTACTATTTTTGATGAAATTAAATTCATGAACACATATGGTAAAAAGTAGAATTTTTCGACTAGTTTAACAGAAGTCTGATTTTTACAAAACCAGATTCATGGGAAAAACACAACTAAAATCTCTCTTCCAAATGACAAACAATAGCTCTAAATGGTAGGTAGTTCTGATAAATTGGATTTTTTTTTTTTTAATTTGGACATAATCATCAACTTTGTGTGGAGAAGAACAGTGGAAATTGCAAGAATTTTCTAAAAACTCTCTTTGGCTATGCAAACATACAAGCATCAAATTTTCAATCAAACCACTTGGCCACCGTGGGTGACACTGGCAGAGAACTGAAGCTACAGATTGATCTATTACTCAGTTTTGTAGAGAAAACTTGATGAGCTGTTTACACTAACCTAGGAATCTCTTCTCAATAGCTTTGGTATTTTTTTTGTGTTGAGATAACAGAAATAATATATGCATTATATTTTGCGTTTCAGATACCTCAAGATAAAGTTTTTTAAATTGTTGAAGCAATTTGATACACTTGCTAAAATATGATTTCAGGATTTGAGAAAATTCACAAAACACTGTTTGGATTGCACTTAGTCTTTAGAAACGATTCAATTCAATCAAACAGCAATATTACTTGGTATAATGTAGAGAAAACAAAAGTGTCATTAAAATTTTCAGTTTTCAGCTTGTTGTGTCAGATTTAACCGAAAACACAGGAGCCAAACTACATAAGTAGACAATGAATCATGAAGCCCAGTTCTATCCTCAGCCAATGCTAATCATGCAAATATGAAACAGAGTCAAAGACTAGGGAGACACATAATTTATGACATGAATTTGAAAAAGAATCTGAATCCATAGCATTTTATTTTCCTTTTATCATTGCTCAGATTATGTTTGGAATAACCTTGCTTGGAAAACTTTGTTGAGTTGACACAATAAAGCATAGAAATATACCCACAAGCAAATACCCAAGTCAATTTTGAAATAAGTTACAAAGTGCTCAGTGGAAGTCTTCCTATTGTGAAAGCTGATTTCGAGGTTACAGGTCTTTCATGCAGGTGTGGAATCATTGGCTGGTCAGAAAAAATGATGGCAGAATGTACATGAAAGCCCTTTGACAGTGTCAAAGCTTAAAAAATAGAAGCTGTTATTTTGCTGTCATCTATATGTCCTCATAGCAGTCTGCTTAAAGACTGTTATTCAGAATTTAGTTATTTATGAAAGAAGTAGTAATCACATCCTACCGGGCTGGAGGCAGAGAACTAAGCTATGTTTATGCTTAATTTTTATTTTTTTTCTTTTTGTTTTCTGAGCTGTGTTTATAATTCATCTTTATTTTAATTTTTTTCATCTGTAAATGAAAGCATATTATTTGTGAAGGACCGAGGTCAAGGATCTTGCAAGTCATTCTGTAATAAGACCATGTCACTTTATTCATTGCAGACATCCCAGAAATTAGTTATATTTAGGTCTTTTTGAAAGGCATGGGCCAGAGGTACATGTACAGAAATTATCATTCCAGCTTTCTTTCACCAGACGCGTGAATTCCAGTAGCAGCTAGAAGGGAATTACCAGTTTCCAAGGTTGAGCAACAGCCTTTAAGAGGTACCTTTAAGTGTCCTGCAAATACCAGTTTGCTACGAAGGAAGAAGAAAACGGGCCTTTATCCTAGTATCATCCCTCTAAATATAGCTGAAGATAGCTCTGTTGTGTCAAAGAAAACCATGAATTTTCCTTTTATTGCAGAGTTGAATGAGAAAGCAAAAAACCTATCAGTCATGAAAAGAGTCCAGACAGATCATACGGTAAAGATACAAATGGAAATCCTTCAGCTAAAGATTTCATCAGTTCAGAAGAGTGCAGACCATGCAAAGACTTTCGACATAGCTTAAGATATTAAAGTATGCATGGTAATGGGAGCCACCATTGTTCATAGGCTTCTGTTGCTTTTTTTCCGTGTAAAGTTGGAACTTCTTCACTTGGCCCAAATTATTTCACTTGGATTATGTTTATCCAAGTGAGGGGCTTGTCATTAACCTATAGCAAAAACCACAATTTACTGTTCTTTCAAATATGAGAATGAATTAAATGTTCATTTTTTTTGGGTGTTTCATATCATGTAAGTTTAAGTCAAATACCCTCACGTCTCAAATTCGTTGAACTTTTCTATTTCCTTAGAGATAGAAATTATCATAATACTTCATATTGAGTGTCTACAGTTGACCCTATATTGTGAAGAACAGAAATATATTTGAGAAACAGTTAATTGATATTTTAAAACTAACTGCAAAATATTAAGTTATTTGACTGTCAAATAAGCAAGGATAATTCTATTTGCTTGTCCAATGAGTATTGGCAAGTACTAATTAATATTTGAAAAATTTATTTAGAACTAGCAATTTTAAAGATACTTATTACTAAATTGAACCTCCTTCAAGAACTGATTAAGTGTATTCTTTAGAGTTAAAAACAAGTGGCACTGGCATGAGTATTCAATTTACCTAAGCTTAATTCATACACAAACTAATTGTCAAATTGTTAAATTGTACATAATCTTACAAAAATCTATGTTTTAGTATACACCTATCCTCCTCACATTCTGAAATCCGAAAAATACAAGTGATTGGACAGAGGAAAATGGTTCAGTTACTTTTGTGTGTCATTAAATCTCTGTTCACCGTGTAATTCACTATAAGTAGACTCAGTATCCAAACTATACTCTTACTTTTCAAGTTCTACCTGATAATATGGTAGAATAAAGAGCAATTTCTCTATAACTTTGTTTAATTATAATCACACGATTTATACCCAAGTGATGAGAATCCTTAGCAACTTGAAATATCAATGTAGAAGGCAGAAAAGCTGGAAAATCTCATGACATCTAGAAGATGTACACTTCTAAGAGATTCTTTTCATTTCTTTAGGTATGCTAATCAAAGAAGGGATACAGAATCGAAAGTTTGGCAAGTGTATTAAAATCTTTGCTTTTCAGGTTTCAAGTTACCAATTTTTCTTCCCTCCCTTCCTCTCTCCTTCCCTCTCTCCCTTTCTCTCTTCTTTCTTCTTCCTTCCTTCTTTTCTCTTTCTCTCCTTCCTTCCTTCCATCTTTCTTTCCTTCCTTCCTATTTATTTTTGCCATCTCCTCTCAGGAGCTCCTGTAATTTTAAACCTTGTACATTAGGTTGGATTTGAGGAGGAAAATCCATATGCAGCTTTAGTCTAAATTTATTTTATTATTTTAGATAAAGGGAGGAAACTTTATTCAAAAATTGCATTGAAATCATGTCTTTAAACCTGACACTGACACTTGAATAAATACTTTAAGTTGTGCTGTAGCTTCTCAGGGCACCCTCTGCCTGTTCCTCACTCACCTTAACCATTTCTTATGGTTTCTGCATTTTCCTATTTTTTTTGATTGCTGAATATGAGATTGTTATTATTATCTTCTAGGTTAACTCTCCTTAAAGCTAACTGAAACAATGTGGGCTTTGTTATTTTATGAAATTACTTTTAAATAAAATGTTGATGTTGATTTATTAATTTTGTTATAAGTCTGGTGCTTATTAAAATTTACCTCTAAACCCCTTTAGGTCAAGGCCAATATTTCACTCCTCTGTAAAATTGTAAAAATAATATCCTGCTCTCCTTATCTTGCAGTTTTATTGTGCTGATGAGTGTAAAATTGCTTTATAAGCTGCAATTCAGTATCAAAGGAACTTGTTGCACTGACTATATTGATTAGGGTCTGATATTACTGAGATACGGCTTACGTTTCAGTTATTTTATTTTGCTGTCTCGGGTGGCCACAGCATATCATTAGCTAGCCTCAGGCAGACTTACGAAGAACTGCCCATTCAGAACAAAACATAATACAACAGGAAGATATTTTCATCAAGCATCTTTGTCCTACCCTCTTATTACACAAAAATCGTGAGGACCAAAAAAGAGGTAACTTTCTCACTGAGTAACAAAATTAGAACTAGCATCCAGGACATCTCACTTCTGGGGAGAAATTGACAGAGGGAAGAGGCAGAATGTTCAGTCTGAATCCCATCTCCACTGCTAAGTCCTGTGTTCTCTTTGGTAGAACAAGGATAATGATACTTACCACACAGGTTTGTGGTTTGAATGAGGTGAGAGAAATAGATGAAGAATCTAAAACAAGGATAAGGCAAGCTCTCAGCAACTCCCTCTCTCCCTTCCTCTTTAACTTTTAAATTAATTAGGATGATGGTTACAGTTCTGCAGGCAGCCCATAATTCCCGTGTAGAATGAGTGGCATTGTTCTATATTTGGAAATACTTTGTAAAGTGAGTAATAGGGAAACTACTTTGAAGCCCATCCTGAATGAATTGGATGGAAGACCTTCAATAGTTGGCGTTTCTTTGTATATGACATGAATGGGCCCAAACTGTAAACTCATTAAACTGAATTGCCAAAAAATAATAATTTGATGTAAAAATCATATGTTGAAAGAATTCTTTCCTGTCACTGGTTTGATTTTTACTGAATTTCTAAGTATTTATTTATTTAAGATATGACACAACTTCATAAAACTACATTCAGCTTAAAGGAAATCATTTATTCACATACCTTTCCAGAGCTGTATGCATTTTTGAATCAGACAATAAACTTACTATCTATTTAAACAACAGAGTCATAGTCACTCCAATGACTTTCAGACTATAAATTAAAAACCAATATTCTTTCTGTAATATATGTGCCACCAGGGCAAAAATTACAAATTGAGAGGAGGTAAGAAAGTGGTTGTTCACTTTCATTAGTATTCAAGTTCCGCTGCAGTCAGATTTACCAAGCGTGACACAGAACGTCAAACTCCATCATTTTACAACCATTCTTGAGGCTGTCAACTCTATGGGCATTGTTTAGCAGCCTCAAATAACTGAGGTTTTTACTGTCTTATTACAGAGAGGAGCCACTTAAATGATAAACTTTTATGAGTTCAGAAAAAATGCCTAACATGAACACTTAGACATCTCACTTTTTTGTTATTCCCATCTCAGAATGAGAAAAGTTAAGGAACAAAAGGGATATGTCTAGGGATGATACTAGTGAACAATGGAATTATATGATTTAGATTATAATCAGGAGAATTTTATATATATAATACATACATATGTGTGTATGTATTATATATATATATGTGGTTTAATTTCTAATTTATAGTCATCCTCCAAAAAACAACTCCTCCCATATTCTCTTTTTCTGACTATGTCTTAATACCTCAGGAATATTTCATGTACTTGTCTCTATACAAACTTCACCCTAAAGAAATTTCTTTGCCAGATACAATAAGAGCAATTGAAAAAAACAGCAAAACATAGCCTTCTATTTTCTTGAATTTTTTTGACATTTTTCATGTGAGAGTTCCCACTTCAAAATATATATAGACAAATTGATATATACTTTTCATTGACCCTTGAATAATGGTTTAAGATAGGATGCTCAGATTCGGCAGCATTGAATACAATTTGAAGCCCCAGGAGTTTATTAGGATCCTAAGGTTATTCTGTGATGATGGAGCTCATGAAGTAAGACTTGATTATCCATTGTCAAAAATCATTCCCCATTGTCAAAACAGAGTAAGACTGTGAGCTGTGTCCAGTTTTGTTCACCTTTTTTGCTTACCTGAAGGAGACACATGGAAAACACAACAGTAGAATATGCTTACAGTCCCCTTGGAAACTTTTAAAACTGTAATTTATAAAAGTCATCAAAGGCATTAGAACAGTTGTTTAGGAAAGAAGTTCCCACAAATAAGTCAACGAGCTTGATATGCTCCAGCTGGTGTGTACTGAAGAGAATATGGAAGGCTTTCTAGAGTTAGTAGAGGACTGTAGCCTGCCGTCTCAAGACAAGTGTCAAATGCCTTCTTACCTGTAGTATTATCGTACATTTTCTGGTCTAAATACCTCACCATATCTTTTGTTTCTGAGACGTGCAGAACAAAGTCAACATCTGAGCTGAGCTAAGACTGCTTTGACTATTTTAATTCAAATGTGTAATCGTTAAAACAGTGGTTCAAATAATCAAAATTTGCAAGGTCCAATGAAGTAAAATTGCATTATGTAATCATTTAGGCAATAAAATATTAACAATAATTGAATATTGACTATTTGGTTTTTGATCCTCACAAAAATTCAACATTATATGTTTTATTATTACTAAATCTATTTTACAAATCATGTTTGTCAACTAAGTAATGACTAGATTAAATAGTTGAACGAAGGAAGAAGTGAAAGACTATAGATTGTGTAAATATATTCAATTTGGAATAAAGTGTAAGTTACACTCGTAACATTCATATGCCTGTGCTATCAACTATATTTTACATAGGATGAAAATAAAACATCATTAATTTAATTAATACAAGATATTTTATTTCTTCATAGAAATGAAATAACTTATTCAATATACAGACTTTTATTTTTTACTCAATTCACTGATTAAACGAACTATCATGTAATTGACCAAATAATTAAATCAAAATATTTAGCTCTTTATATTAATATTGTGGGGTATTTATTTGTTAATCAAGCTTTTTTTCTTACCTTCTTTCACAAAAACATTGCATAAAAAACAAGTATTTACTAGAGTTAAAACATTGGTCCTTTCCAATAGCAACTTGTCTTATAAGAACGCAATTAATATATACTTAATAAATTCTTTAAAACAGCTGTCCACATGCTAAAGTAATATATATTTTGTACTGCCATTGGGAAAATAGTTTTGCTTTCTGGGCTATAAACAACTTTTATTAATATAATTATTTGTGTACTTCCAAAAGTTTTTTGGAGGTTTTTACAAAATGAAATCCTAAAATTTTAAAGAAGAATTGTAAGAATTGAAGTTTTGATTTCTCATAATTATTTGAAAAGTAAAAATTTTTCCAAGGCTATTGCTTGTGGAATAAATACAGAATTTTTGCATAGAAAAATATTTTTGTAACATGACTGACACATACTCAGAGGTTCTTAACCATTTTGGGGTCCTGAGACTTTTGATAATGTGATGCAAGCACAGGAAAACTTACACACACACACACACACACACACACACACACACACACAAAGGCTATGCTTGGGTTTACCTTGAGTCATAAACACGAAGTCAAAGACCTTTGGATTTGATTCTCAATAAATACTTGTGGTTGAGAGACCAAGAGATTATTGGTTATCAGTCCTAATATGTTCCCAGAATGTAGTTTTCAATGAAGCAATGTCCATCAAAAAGATTTAAATAGATATTGCCAAGGTCCAAAGTTGTTTAATGGCATAGATGATGCAATTCAGATCATGCTCACTGAAATGGCAGAGAAGACCTTGTTTTAATGTGGGAGAGAAAAAATGAAATAAAAATGTGTGTTAAACCGTATAAACAGTAAAACCAACAAAAGAAGTAAAATAAGAGAAAGCGTAAAGGTAGGAGGGAATTTGTTTAAAATGTACAATGTATACAAAAAATAGATTGAAAGCCACTGGATATATCCAGAAAAAAATCATATTAGATACATAGTATCCATAACAATTTCCCCAATGTAATACTCCTAAAGTACCAATATTTTGTGTAGTTCTCAGTTTATATCTAAGATTATGGTGTAGCAAAATCAAATAATCAGAAAATACAGCTATGGGAAAAAATCGAAGTAATATAAAAGAATTACTGGCATTGCAACAGACAGAAAAGCAATACCAATATTTATAAAATATAGGAAAAATTACAAAAAGATAATACAACTCCAATGTTTAGACTCTGTGATTGTAAAGATTCTACAAATGGAAACTAAATTGTAGTATCCTTCTCATCTGTTGTACCACTGACAAAATTCCTCATAGAAATTTGCAGATTTAAAAATTAATTTAACTCCAAAATATTCTATTTTGCGAAATTGTAGGATAAAAGAATAATATATTTTCTGTGTGGTTACATAAAGATTTAATGGTCACATTGGCCATAGAAACATAAAATGCTAGTTATGGAGGAAATTTTAGAGATTTTAATACCAGGATGAACTAATAGTATCATTGTATTTCAGGACCTTAAGTAACATCCCTAAGGTTAGACAGTTATTTTGAACAAACTATGCTTTTAACCATAAGGGAATCCAGGTAAAGGAAAGTGACTAGATCAGGGAAAATACATTTACTGATAAAGAGAACATTAACTATTTGTAGAAGGTAATATACCCTTATCTAACATACAGGCCAGAAAAACTGCAACTCCTCTGAAAACTACACTTGTTTTTCCCCAATATTTTAGATTGATTTTAAGCTTTCACCTACTGTTTCTTCTGACACTTTATGGTAAAGGGGAAACTATTATTAGCAGCAATATTTTTTTTCCTACAGAGTCAGCCACATGGATAAGTAGGTAATGTGATTTGTTAAAGTCCTCCAGCCCAAAATAGATATCCCATCTGTGGGTTGATGCCTGAAATTCCTATTATTATACTCACTTTTCAGGTAAAACAGTGAGGCTCCAGAAAGCCCTTGAGAAATGCAAATAAACTGTTGCTGATCTTTCTTGAAGGATTATGTAGAGTTTGGAACTTTTTATTCCCTTTTGAATGTGGAGGTCATGAATCCTTCCTGGCACCTTGGATGAAAGCTCATTAAATGTGCACTAAACTCTGTGGACATATTTTCTTTCAATTAAAGAGAATTGCTAAATGTTGAGAGAGAATTCTTCACAAAATCTATCGCTAACATTTCTTGTGGCTTTCTTACCATTATGAAAATGGTGAACTTGAGAAAAAGGACACTCTGAACAAGTGGACTAAGACCCACACTGAGAGCCAGAGAAGGAATAATTATGAACCAATGTGACTTTCACCTGAAGTGAAAACTTGAACTTGAACCAGAACTTGTCCTATATTCTGAATGATTAGAACTTTCAGCTATGTATTAACATAAATTCACTTAAAATTGACAAATTTTCTCCAATTGTTTGAGCCATGGTTCATGCCAAATCTACAGATCTAAAATTATCAAATTGATCACCGTTTCACTTATCTAAATTGTTTCTGCATTTAAAAACAGACAGATTTTCACAGAATATCTCTATTTAGTGAAGATGCACAAAACTGACTTGCAAGGTTGTGGTAAGAAAGGGACATGCCTGGAACACAGGGTGTGAACTAAATAGCTGGTAAATAAATGACATTTAGTTGTGTTGAACAATTGAAAATATCAGTGCTTATTTTTCCTATTATCCAGAAGTTTTGTATTATGGTTATATTAACTGTGGTTGTATCCAAAATAATTTATAAAACATTCATTTTTATATTTTATATTATCAAAAATATAAACCACAATAATACCAACACAGAAAAAGATAGCCACCATTTAATTTTTAATTTGAAGGCCATTCTCTAACTATTCACTCCATTTTACCCCTCTCTGATTTGGCCACATTCTCTCAACTTTCTCTTATTTTTGTTAAGCTTATGGATGGAGCTGCAGGTTTCTTTCTCTAAAACTGACTTACATATAACTATTTCTATCTATCTATCTATCTATCTATCTATCTATCTATCTATCTATCTCTATCTATCTATCTATCTATCTATCTATCTATCTATCTATCTATCTATTGTCACTATCACTCATCATCTACCTAGTTTGAAACTTCTGGGGTTGCATAAGAATATAGAGGTACTTAATCAAAGTAGTCTTTTTATCATTTGTTAGTGAAACTATTAAACCCAACTGTTTCCTTCTACAGTGCGCCATAACTACATAAGCAAAGGCAGTTTTTCTTATTCTTAGTTCTTCGAATGCATAATTTTTTTTTGAATTTGCAAACTCGATGAAAGATAGACAGAGCATTACATCCTGAAAAACAACATTGATTTGTGTTTTTGTCTTTGATATTAACTAGCAATAAAACTTTGAACAAATTTGTTAAACCTTCTGGCATTTCAGATTCATAAACTGTCAGTACAGGCTATTCAATAATAAATTTTTTGATTTGAATGATATTTGACAAAGAACAAGGTTTGTTTTAACTTAGAGGAAAATGTTATTGAGAATTTATGAGTTGAAATTGATGTAGGGGACTCCTCGGAACTATGTGTGAATATGTGTGTACATAATTTATTCTATTCATTGTCTTTGCTCTTTTTGACTCAAATAGCCATCACTAAGATTTCTGACACTTTATAGATACTTAAATAAACACTTAAATGTCTCTTTTGGAATATATATCAAGGCCTATATCAAATAACCTCAAACTCTCTAAACACTCAGAGCAAGCGAGTGTGTTCTCTGTCCGTTATTTGAAATTTGAAAACTTGACAAAGGCATTTTTAAAGTATTCACTTCCTGGAAAAAGAAAAAAAAAACAGATTAGAGATGTGGATAATATGGGCTATGACTGCATGAGGAAAGACATATATGTCGACATTTGGAAGATTTGTGAAAAAAAGCCTGCTATGGAAAAGTTGAAACAAAGCTTAATTAAGCGGCAGTTTTTCTCTCTCTTTCTTAACTTTACGGAAAGAGGAAGGTAATTCAGCTTACAAACAGCAATGGGTTGAAAGTCTTTGCTATTTATATTCTTATATTTTAACAAACTAAAAAAATGGCTCCATTAGATTTTATATATTAAAATAAGGACTGCTAGTTTCTAATTAATAAGATGTATATGTCAAGATCTATGTATATATTAAAAAAAAGATTCCTTATTCAGCTTTCCAGAAGCTAGAATCCGAGATTCAATAGAAAGGTATGTATGGTGACCTCTATAAACCTGACAAGGCAATGGCAAGTTGGCTGGAGCTTTTATTTTTCAATCCGACTATAATAATCAAAATAAACTACAAGGGCAGAGAACAACAAAGGAGAATCTCCACCTTCCATCTCGTCTCCCAATCTGTGGCCTTACCAACTTGGATAAAGGAGAAACTTTGGGATTCTACTGTGATGCAGTGCTTCTCAGTTGTACAGTGGTTCCCAATTCTAGTTGGACATTATAATCACTTAGGAAGAATTTTTTTTAAATACTGATTCCTGGACACTTCAGAACACTTATGATAGACTCTCTGAGAGTAAAGCTGAGGAACAGGAAAAATGCTCCCAGGGGGGCTTAACAAGCAGCCAGACTTAAAAACTACTCATTTAGGCAAATATCAGTAGAGAATAATAGTGTTCAGAAGAATTGGGCTTACTATTTCGCTAACAAGGTCCGAGATTTGATCCATCTCTATCGTGTATCCTTGAGCAAATTACCTCACTTTAACCCTGAGAGATCTCATCTATGAAGTGGGAATAATTGTCATTCCTACTTGATAGAGTTGTTGTAAGGATTTACTGCAGTGTTTCTGAAAGAAGTTTGTGTACCACCGCATCAGCGTTAACTGAAATACATTAAAAATATCAGCTCCTAGACCTATCCAAGATCTGTTGGCAAGAATTCGGTAGTCTGGTGTATGGATTTTCAGTAACTATCCAAGTGTTTCTTTTGCCTGATGAGTTTTGATAACCATTATTTTGATGGGTAATGGAATTACCCACTAGGAGAAGACCCAGTACGTATTAAGCACTCAGTACTTGTAAGCTATAAACTGATAAATGCAGCTTTAGAATTTCTTGGTGTTTTCCAGTCTTTCCAAAATGTTAATTAACCAAAAATGTTCTGCACATGTGCCAAACTACCAATTTGGCAGATTTGGGGATGGAATTATGAAAGACCATCATATAATGTATCATATAATTCAAATTGACAAATTTGGGAGTCCTTTAATGTACTCAGAGTCCATGAGTTTTGTTTATTTATTAAATAACTGAAATCAGAAAAAAAAAACACTTAGACTTCTAGGTTATAGTTGAGTTCAATGAAATAAATTGTAGAAACAAATGTCTTAGATGTTCAATTAAAAAAATAAAAATTTGAGAAAAAATATTTCACATGAAAGAACTTCTAATTATCTAAATTAATTTTTAGACTTATATTATCTTTAATGCAGTCATATCTTCTAGGTAATCACTTTAGAGTCATATGCGTTGTCAATGAACTCATCATAATTAGGAGGTGATATACAATAGCAATTAGGAGCATAGACTTTTGAATTACAGAGACCTAAGATAGAATTCCCTCTCCATCACTTATTAGTTATATGAACTTGGACAATATACTAAACCCCAATTTCCTCATATGCTGTTAGGTTTTATAATAGTTTTTATCTCATATAATTGTTTCACTTATTAAATAAGATAATGAAATGAATATGAAGTCTTCCCACCAGTGTCTCATAGTTGCTCAGAACGTGTTATTTCATGTAAGCGCTGTTCTAGACAGCCAGCCCTGGTGGTCTAGTAGTTGAGATTGGGTGCTCCCACCACTGCGGCCAGGGTTCGGTTCCCGGTCAGGGAATCACACCACCCATCTGTCGGTTGTCATACCGCAGTTATTCCATATTGTTGTGATGCTGAGAGCTCTGCCACCAGTATTTCAAATACCAGCAGGGTCACCATGGGTGGATAGTTTTCAGTGGAGCTTCCAGAGTAAGACAGGATAGCAAGGACTTGGCCACACACTTTTGAAAAAATTGGTCATGAAAACTCTATGATTAGCCATGGAGCATTGTCTGAAACAGCACCAGAAGGTGAGAGGATGGCACAAAAAGAACAAGCAGGGTTCCGCTCTGCTGTACAGGGTCGCTAGGAGTCGGATCAACTTCATGGCACTAACAATGACTGTTCTAGATGCTGAGCCTACATAAATGATCTGTAAATTAGAGGAGATTTGCTAGCTTTGTTTCCTTTTCTTATCAGCCCAGATGCCTTTTCTTTGGAACTAGATAACTTAGTCTCACTCTGTGTCCTCTTCTTTTACTCTCCATTAAATATGAATTATTAACATCATGATTTATTAATTACTCAATTTCTAAGGAACTATTATTAATTCATTAAAATTAATTGTGTCAATAGATGTAATTGAATGTTTTTCTAGGTCACTCAAATTGATTAAATAGGGTAAAACTCAATAATTCCCCTAGTGGTTTTGCTTGCATCATGACCAACACCTGATTTTTTATATTTTTATTTCTCTCCAATAGGTTGATAGACAATTTCATTAAGGAGTGAATTAACCGGTAAATTTTGAATCATATGGTAGATTCACTAACATAATTAATCAATTCTATCAAAAATAAACTTGTAGTTTTCACAAAATTAGTTTTTTTCTTGTATTTCTTGGAAATATAACCTAAATTGTTGGGTTAAGTCAGTGAAAGCTGTTAACGTGATTATGAATGTAGACTCATTACTTAAAAATCCTCCTTGCCTAATTTAAAACCTGTGAATGCTTAGTCAGTATAATCCAGCTATAACACTACCATATATTTCCTGTTATTTTTAAGTGTGCATAGACATAACTGCTTTCCTTGTGTGCACTCATTTTAATAAATTATTTGTCCTGAACATAGTCTGCAGAAAATTAGTGGCTTAACTAACTGAATTTACTGTGCTTAGACTACATATTCCAAATTCCCAGTGCTTTTACAACCCAGGTACTATTTTGCTTTGAAATCAAATGGAGAAATCGTAAGCAATTTAATTAAAAATGCTTAATGTTTTACATTATATTTTATATGGGAAGACCAATAAGTTGACTAATCAAGAATGCTGACATAGCATGTAGAGCTGGTTTCCTAACTTACTAAAAATGTGTTTTGGTACCTATGCCGTGTCTACCTCTATGACTCCTAAAACATGAGTGACTAAAAAAGCAAAATGTATCACACAAATTATGAGATTAAAATGAAATAAAGCAGTGGCATAGGGATTGTTTCTTGTGTTAAGTAAAATTGTGCCTTGTAAAATCTTATCTTGCAAGAGCGATGTGTTAATTTCCTTGCAACAATTATTAAGTTTACTGATGAAAATCAGAAAAATGGTGAAAAATTTATATATTTGTAATAAATTTAATTATTCATAACAATGTAATTTACATTAATAGTAATATAAATATATTTGTAAGAATAAAATAAGTATTACCAAAATAATTTAAGAAATGTCACTTTCTTCTTGTAAAACAAAATGCTAAATGTTAGAGTGACACTGTATGAATGGTATTTATGATAGTTATTTTTAGTAGTGCATCAGATCACTACTTATTAAGCACCTACTTATTTAGTGGTATGCTGATTGATAATATGTAGCTTTATCTACATTAAATTGATTTGGCCAGTTGAGAGATTTATCAGGAAAATATATTACAAAATATCTTTTTCTTTTCAAAGATGATCAGTTTAGATTGCTTTAACTAGAAGGGCACTATATTTTTTACTGGTTTTGTAGAAAACATGACTCAGACTGATCATTGCCCAAATTAATTTGGACATCTTGTAGCATCCTATAGCAGATGTTTATTCATTTAGTAAAGAGTTTATCTATTTAGTAAAAGGGCAAACAAAATAGAGCTTTGGGTTTAATTTGGAATTCTGATTTCATTACGAATAAGCTTGATCTATTTGGTCAAACAAGTAAAAACACTAGATTTACACCTAAATTGTCTCGACACTCTCAAGAATCAAATTTTGATTTGCTTGAATGATAATTTGAGGAGCACTATAGACTAAAAAGTTGAGCCATTGTAATTTGTAATGCTGAGAGTAAAGATAAGAACTTGCTTTAGGCAAGATCATGAAGCAAAGCTTTTCTTGGGAATCCTTCCATCTCATGCATGTAACATTCCCCCTGCTGTGATTTTTACCCTCCCTGGGTGCTCAGCAAGCTCTCCTTCCCAAAATATTTGAAAGGAGTACCTCATTAATAGTCAGAATTAATTGTTATTATCACTCATTTGATAGTGATTTGATATGACAGGGAATCATTTGAGTGGATGTTTCTTGCCTACTCTATCTAAGACTAATTACGGTGAATCAGCAGAAAGTTCGAGAGTAGAAATATATCCTTTGGTTTATGGATTTAACTGAACATATCTTCAACTATTAAATTACAGATACTTCAAATACATACTTAAGTCTTAGAAATCTTCTTGACTATTAGTGACAAATTTTCCAAATGTTTTTCCAAAATAGCTGGTTCCTCTAAGTGACTTTTAAGGACATTAATGAGGTCATAACTGATTACTAAATTATGGTTAATACAGATACCAGATGCAATAAAAAAAATTTGTGCCCAGTTACATACAATGTAGAGCTTTAAGAAATGTTGAGAATAGAAGTTAAAGTTGCATTTACGTGATGTTTAGGTTTTTAATTTGGCTATTTACTTCAAATAGGAAAGCTCCTTTACTGTAATTCTATGCAGATTAAGGTTATAAATATTTTCATGTAGGGAAAAACCATCGTTCATTCTATTAGCAGAGAACAGTTTGTCCTTTTGAAAATAACTGTCTTAGGCTAATCTATAAATCAAGGAAATTACTTTTTAGGGCATTATCCTTCTTGTATTTATTCCTTTACTAATAGTATAATTATTTGTAGAAAAGGAATTATAATTCAAGGATAGATCCAATGCAATATAAAAAGAGAGAAAGTTGTAAACCCTCAATATCTTTCAATGGTACTAATCGTTAATGTGTAAGATGTAGCTTAAGTTATTGAGTTGATTTTCTAATAGGAGTGAAAAACTTCCGCCAACTATTGATATCATCTTATGTGGTCCCTTAACAACCAATAACACACAGTTGTAAGATTACAAACGTAACCTGTCATCAAAACCAGATTACTCTAAAACATAGGCAGTGTTAGTAAAGGAATCAAGGTCACTACTTTAACTTTTTGGACATGTACTCTCACTCACTGATAAACAATGTGGATAACAGTGTTTAAGCGTGGCAGAATACAAATATGTTCAAAAGCAGGAGGGAACTATACAGATTATTTAAACATGGGAAAATAGAACATGTCAAATAATTAAACAAATGTGGTAGGATATTTCATGGGGAAAAAGTGGCATGTAACATTTTAAGAGTTTTTTCAACTAGTTGTGGACACACCACAGAGGAAATAATAGATTATTATTTAATAAGAAAATAGACTCAGATGGAATTACAATAAAAATATTTTTAAACATCTGGTTTGTAATAGAGTTTAAAGCCTGGGCCGGCCCCGTGGCTTGGCGGTTAAGTGCGCGTGCTCCGCTGCTGGCGGCCCGGGTTCAGATCCTGGGCGCGCACCGACGCACCGCTTCTCCGGCCATGCAGAGGCCGTGTCCCACATACAGCAACTAGAAGGATGTGCAACTATGACATACAACTATCTACTGGGGCTTTGGGGAAGGAAAAAAAAAAGGAGGAGGATTGGCAATGGATGTTAGCTCAGAGCTGGTCTTCCTCAGCAAAAACAGGAGGATTAGCATGGATGTTAGCTCAGGGCTGATCTCGCTCACCAAAAAAAAAAAGCCTTGGAGACTGAAAGTGGGATGGCCACATATCTCGTGCAGTACTTCAGCTCCTCTATTTCTTTGGTGACAGGGTGACGCGAGAGAGGCGGTAGAAGAGAAAAAATCCCTGCGTCTCTTCCCAACCTTTGAAGACACGATAAATTAAATATTTTAAATATTTTTGCAACAGTTAGCTGTCAATATGAGCGTTAAAAGCCTCCATTGCTTTACTTATGCATTGAGGTTTGATGATTTTTATATTTTGAAATTGTGTTTATCTGCCACTAGGCAGAATGATTGTAGATTATGTTGGCTATTGTGGTTTAAGCTGTAGTAACACGTAGTACATTGAAAGTACAAACTAAGTTTCTGAATATTGTTTATTCACTGTCATTGTTAAATAACCATTAAACCTTTAAACAACCCTTAAGCAACCATTAAGTAAAGTGCTAATTTCTCGTATATTAAATTGGACAAGCATATGCCTCATGGAAATTTTCATTTGATAGAAATAATACTGAGAATCTTATCACTGTATCTTTGATTCAGCTATTTTAAAGAGATGGCTATTTAGAGTATTGCTTTGCCTCCTATAAGACATGAAATTTGAACATGCTATATTCTTAATGTGATTGCAGTTTTCTAGGAGCACATAAAATTTACATAATTTCTCACATAATGAATTTGGCTTTTGGGTAAGTCTTTGAGGAGAATATCTAGACAGAGTGAATGGGAAACTGAAACAATAGCTCAAATAAAAAAACTACTTTGGTCTCAAATACGTATGTTTTTCAGAATAGATGTTCAAATCCAATTATCTAGAAAATGGCCTCAAATCTGCATTTCAATTTCAATGTTCAAAATAGAACATTAAAGCATCTCAGAAAATTTGGGATTAATGAAGCGAGTTCTACACTGGACTTAAATCAGACTAACCATGATGAGCAGATTAATGAGGTGAAAGGGACTAGAATTTTGGGTAAGTGGGACCTTGTTATCTTAATATCTTTACAGTTTAGAAAGAGAATGTCTTGCAACTCATATTTTATCCTTCAAATGTTGAGGACTTCAAATAAAATAAACATAAACATGAAATTCTAAAAGGTAAGTCCTCTTTTGAGAGAGATGGGATCCTCTAATAAACAAGCTTTTAAAGAATCTAAAAAGTGGCACAAAAATCTCTAATGAGCTATGATTTTCAGAGGATGCCATGTATAAAATATCAGTGAGTAGGAACATGTAATCAAAAGTCAGTTCAGAAGCGAGACACAATCAGGAAGACAGTGTGTTGAGAAAGCTAAAGCCAAAAATAAGTGGAGGGATGGAAGTTAAAAATAATGCTGAGGATACATCCGTCTCTCTCTCTCCTTCTCCTTCTCTCTTTATATGTATCTACACACATGTACATAAATACACATAAATACAAATAGATATACACACAGAGAGAGATATATAGACAAAC
Organism: Diceros bicornis minor; assembly: GCF_020826845.1. NCBI lineage: Eukaryota > Metazoa > Chordata > Mammalia > Perissodactyla > Rhinocerotidae > Diceros > Diceros bicornis. Next base: position 34,751,133 of record NC_080764.1, on the reverse strand, counting down.
ATATATATATACATATATACACACGTGTATGTATACATATATATGTGTATACACACACATATACAGAGAGAGAGATTTATTTGTCTATATGTAGACAAACACACACATATGCGCAATGATGCCATTATTTTGGATAAAAAAGATATTTCCTCTGTTTGGAGTAGATAAAAATAATGTTAAAAGCAAACAAAAAACAAAGAGTAAAAATTAATCAAATTATACTTTGTTATGGCATTTTTCCTCCTAAAACGAACAATACTGAAATGAACAGAGAAGAAATTCAAAACAGTAGAAATCTAAACATTGAAATTCAAGGTAGACAAGGAGATAAGTTGCCTATTTTCAAGTCTGAACATTATGGCCCATTTGCCAATAATGGAAAAGATTCCAGAGAATAGGAAATTGACATTTAAAATATATATATATATTCTGAAAACTGCAGCTCTGAGAGCTTAGTATAGATTTTGAGAAAAATTTTAGAAATTACAAAAGCCTTTCTTTTTCTTTATATTTCAAAGTAAAATGGATTTAGATTTCTTAAGAAAGAAATGATCATTAATATTTACAATGGGAACATTAGGAGCAAACACTACAAATTTTGGACAGGTTTCTATAGTAATAGATTAGAATGACAGGAATATAATATATCTTGATTTTAGGAAGGGGTTTACTTAATCCTACATGACATTCTTTTAGAAAAAAATATAAAAAGGTGAGATGGATGACATTTCTAATGGCTAGTGAAGTTTGTGTTTGTTATTGATCAGATGAAGGCCTCTGGTAGTGTTTTGAGCGGCCATATTCTTTTATACATACACAACATGGCTAAAAAGAAAGGAAACATAATTTTCTTGGTTGATGAGTTTACGTTATCTCATTTCCCACATAACAGCCTACAAGGTAAAATTATTACAATTTCACACATGAGGGAACTGAGTTTCAAAGAGGTTAAATAGCATTCCTCATATCTGGAGGCTAATAATCATAGAACTCAGTTTCAAACTCAGGTCTGCATGACCCTCCCACTGAATTCCCTACGAGGAGAAAAGGCATCGATTTCAAATTTGTGGTAACATAAAACTAGGAAGCCATGTTAAAACACCGAATGGCAGAATTAAGAGTTGGAAAAGTCTAGGACCATGGCTCGGAAGAAACGATGAAATTATCTTGCAATTAATATTAAGTCTTAAAAGAAATCTTCAAAAAACCAGTTGAACATGTACAGAATGACAAATCATGTTTTATCAGTAGATCATGTAATAAATGTAAAGTTTGAGTATGAGCTCTACTAGTCAGTAGTATGGTGATACAAATAAATGTAATTCTAGATTGTATTAATGGATATATTGACAAGGCAAAAGAAAAGAATTAAACTGTTTCCTTCAGTTATTAGAGGACATTGAGAGTAGTGTTTTCAGTGCTAATTCCAGGTGCTATTTTCTAAAGGACCTGTTGGCAAACTGGCAAATACCGAGTGAAGTGTGCCATATGGACATCTAGAAGATCAAGTGCTTTCCCTATCATACCTTATAACTTGTAAATAATTGTTTCATTTATACACCATTATTGTACAGCACAGTTTTTCTATGATAGTTTTATAAAAATTCCCAAAGAATACTGGCTCAGTAAGAAATGGAATGTTCCAGTCTCATAAATGTAGCTATATGAGAGAAACAGTTCTAAATGACACATTGGTTTCCAAATTATATTTTTATACCTGAAAAATATCTACTTTATAAATTGCTTGAGGTTAAAGTTTTTCAATGAAAATGCAAAAGTGCTTGCATTAACACTTCTTATGTATTTTTTTTATATCCACACTTATTGTGGCTAAAATGTGTATTTTCCAAAAATGTATATTTTTCTAAACTTTTACTATACTCTCACAAGATGCTTTGTTTTCAGATATCCATACATTCTGAAAGGGATCCCTTAAAAAGAAGAATTTGAAGTGTAAGTAAGCTTTTTAGTCAGTTTAAAGTATACAAATCGAGACATTATTTAAGGTACATACCATATTTTGTGCTTGAAACCTGTCAGCATCTTATTTTCATAGCAATTAAATAACTCAACTCTTCATGTCACATTCCAGTCTTTTTCCAATGGATATTTGTAACAAAGAAAATAATGTATACATTAAAACAAAACTTACCGCAAAGAGAGAGATCACATAGTAACAAAGAAAATAATGTATACATTAAAACAAAACTTACCACAAAGAGAGAGATCACATAATGCTAAATAACTGAATATAACTAAACCTACTAATTGTCTTTTTGCTCTATGCCTCTGAGACAAGATTACTAGAGCCTTATCAGAAGTTTTTTTTTCTTTTTGTAATTCATGTATTATGTTTATTTATTTATTTTTGTGAGGAAGATCAGCCCTGAGCTAACATCCATCTAATCCTCCTCTTTTTGCTGAGGAAGACTGGCTCTGAGCTAACATCTATTGCCAATCCTCCTCCTTTTTTTCCCCAAAGCCCCAGTAGATAGTTGTATGTCATAGTTGCACATCCTTCTAGTTGCTGTATGTGGGATGTGGCCTCAGCATGGCCGGAGAAGCGGTGTGGTGGTGCGCGCCCGGGATCCGAACACGGGCGCCAGTAGCAGAGCACGCGCACTTAACCGCTATGCCATGGGGCCGGCCCCAGAAGTTTTAAGTATAGGAAATATAACATTGAACCATGTAAAGAATATTTGGCCAGATTTTCTTTTTGAAGGAGAAAGGTTATTTGCCCCCCTGACCCCTAATGGAGAAGCTTTCTTTGTCAAAGTCTTTTCCTTAGAAGGTTGACCCACTGTCAACCTATAAAGAAAACATAAAGAGACATTATTAGGCGATTAACCAGCTTATTCAAACCTGGTTTTGGTAATGAAAGGATCAAATTTAAGATGAAATGTGATCTCTTTGGATCACATTTGCATTTACAATTCTCTAGCAAACATCCAATTTCACTGTTAACCTCTGCAATCTTTCCTGAAGAATTTTTCAGAAGTTGATGTCAATGGCTGGTTTTTGGAAACACTCCCAGAAGAATATGTAAAAGTTTACCATCACTTCACAGAGTCTGCCTAGGTCCCGATTACCTGTCTTTGCTGTGCAACTTTTATTATTGGAGGTACAGAAAAAAAATTATTTGTAATTTCTGAGATATATGTAGAAGACTATACAACTAGCCAGTAAATAAAAAGGGTGAGAAAAACCAAGAAAACAGAGTATCTTGGAATGTCTGGCAAGTATCCTCCAAATCAAGGTAAAGATAATAGTTTAGTGGCAGTGTTCCTCTTTTCTTATAACTTTACGACTTAGACATGCCATGAAATATTAATATTTATAGGTTCATGTTTCCTCTACCTAAAGCTATAGCAATTGGGTGCAAAGAAAATACACAGTAGCTATTGCATCAATAAAAGAAAAATATTTCCCAATTTTTCATCTGAGCTTCAAATTTAATTGATTTAGATAGAATCAATAAAAAACTTCCCAATCTTTTTTTGGACTGTAGCATACCAGTGAGTTCTAAGGATTTTGTTTCAGGATGGAAAGAAGAACAAGAATTCCTCAATCCTTCTCAGTATCACAGGTCTACCCTTCACACACGCATATATATATACACACATATTCATCTATATAAACATGTATTTGAGTCTCTCCATAAACACGCATGAAATACTCTTCATTTCTCTTCATAATAAACCCCTTCATCTTTGCTGTTTGTCAAAAAATAGAAAAGATGAGACGAGCTCAGGACGTTCTGAAAAACCAATGTTTTTAGGATGCACTAAGGTGCCCTGACTTGCTTTAATGGACCCAGGGTGTAGACACAATTGTCCGGTCCCTTACAGCAAAATTTAGTCAAGTTTGCTAACCATTTGGGTGCTTATACCACAAAAGCATCATTTAGGACACTTTAGAAATGTTCCAAAGAACGATAATATGAACTTATGGAAGAATTATGCGAGCTATTTCCAGATAGCATAACTTATTATCTAAGACTCATGTAGCAGAGAACAGAAAGTACAAATTATGTGAGGAGCAATCTCTACACAAGGGAAGGAACATTGTCTGGATAGCAGAACATCTGGTCTCTCATTCTGGCTTTGCTATGAATTAGCTCTGAGTGTAGAAAAGTCAACTGATTTCTACATTTCTTACTTTTCTCCTTTATAAGGTGTCTATTTAAATCCAAAAAAGTATATGATAAATCACAATGATTTCAATCACATGAATTTTAATATAAAACATATAAAATCAATTTCAAAAACTTGCTGCATATACTGAAAATATTTGTAAGAATGAACTAACTATAAGCCTTCTCAAATTTCTTCTATTAAATGCAGGTACCCAACCTACCTTGAAAATATTGAGCATAACTATTCTTATTTGCAAAAGGGAAACTAGAAAAAGATTGCTTCCCACAGAAAATTTATTAACAACAGGTGCTCAATTAAGTATTTTTATACAATGAACAATGTCCCCTTTCAAATAAATAATCAGGGGAGAGAGATTTTTTGAGTCTTTTTTTTCTTTCCATCGCCTCACCTACACACAAAATTCTGTTGTAAAGACATCACTTCTATGAGGAGGTATTCATTGCAGATGTACAGAAGTCTATGGAAAGCTAAGTTTACAAGAAAAAAAAAAGGATTATCATTCTAACCAACTGCATATTCACACAGACGCTTAATAAAAGTTATCTGATGATATAATGAAATCAATTATTGAGGAAGTATATACGGTTGGCAAGTATTTTTCAAGGCTCACCATCTAACAAACTAAATATTTTCATTTTAAATCCTTCCTGTTACCTTTCTGACATTCAGTTGAAATTTTGAAACTAACATGATAATGTTAAAAAATATAAATGAAAGTAGCATTAACTATGGACCAATATTCAACTTCAGAAGTTAAAATAAATACAAGTGCATATTAAAGTAAAATTATATTGACAATGTGTGAATCAAAACTGCCAAGATGATTGACTTTTCTTTTAAAATATCCCATCCATTGCTTTGCCTCCCAAGGACAAAGGTAGCCAAAGAGGAAGGTAGCAAATAAGGAAACAGGAAGACCTGCTTCAGTAACTGGATATATTGATTTAATTGGCTAAGAAGTCCAGATGCTAATACTTCTAATAATCAGCCATTCCTTTTGTGTTTTGGTAACGTAAATCCTCATACAGTGTATATCAAATGGAATTTTTTGATTCACATCTGACATTTCAAAGTTTCCATTTTTGAATTCCCCTAGTCTTACATAAGTAACACATTGTCTACTTGGTTTGAAATGTATAACATTTTCTCCAACATCTAGGGCTCCATGATGTAAAATATCATTTTGTCGATCTTCTGTTCCAGTAGTCACTTTAATTTTTTTAATTATAATTGGGTTTTCAAATACAATCACAAAGACATCTCCTGTTGAAGGTGGTTTCCCCCAAAAGTACTCATCAACACTGCTATAAGCCTTGCTTGCTTCATAATTTTCAAAAACGTTCATGTTGGTATATAAAGTTGCAGGAGGGTTGTCAGGGATGTCAAATGACTCCTCTTCAAAATCATCATCCTTCAGCTTATTCTCAGTCCCTTTGTATGATGAATAATAACCCATGTGCTGAAAGAGAGATGGTTTAAAACGTATCACATTTTTCTGAGCCAACAGACCCCGGAAATGAGTCAGTAACCAATCACAAGGCATTTCTTGATAAAACATTAATAAAAAATGTGCCAAACGTGGGAGATCATGAGAATGGTAAAGTTTTCCAATGTAGCCAAGCTTAGAGAACTCAAGAGTTACCCAGTAAGTTCCTTCTAGGGATGTAATGACTTTCTTGATGGCAGTTAAGAAATTTTTTGAACATCGAACATCGTCTTCAAGCATTACATAATAGTCTGAAGTATTGGCACAAAAATTAAGCAGAAATGCATAATCTACATTTTGTTTGGAACGAAATCTGACTCTATCTTCCGGATCATTGTAATTTCTTTTAAGGCCATCCAGGATTGGGTAATATTCCTCTGGAGCATGTATAACTATTAATCTTCCTGCAATAATATGGTGGGCAAATTTCTGTGTAATATCCTGAACCATGCCCTCACGCCAGGATGAATTAAAGTCTGCTAGATGAACCACCACTGAAATTTCCTTCAGTTCTTCGTAGCTGGACTGCTCAAAAATTGACTTGATTGTCTCAAGTAAATAGTTTCCTTTTTTTCGTTTCACTGATGAAAGTCCAATTGTAAGAAACCCTGAGCAAAAGAATTCAGAAGGAAGACAAATTATATGTGAAATAGGTTTTGAATAACATAGAAAAAGAAAAAAATGTTATTTTCCCCTTAGGCCTCCTACTACATTAAGCAAATCTAGTGATGATTACGTATAGCACATTTTGTCATTCCAGTATTATGCTAAATATATAAAGGTTATAGTACTTCATACATAATTGAACATCGTCTACGGAAGAACACTGCAGTTTTAGCACAATGATGTATGAAGCCTATTGCTGTAAACATTTGTTTATGAAATTAAAAATATGGTTTCAAGTGTTCTGCAGCTCAATGTTCTCATATACGCCCATTAGAAAAGATAGATAGATATTTAGATAACATCCACACTATCTTTTTTTAAAAACCTGCAAAAGGAGAAGGGAATTCACAGTTAAGGACGACAAACTAGTTTCAAAAGATGAAAAAGAAAATTCAGGGTAAGTCATTCTTTTAATCATCTTTAAATTTTTCATAGAAAACATCATATATTTTCATTTTTCTTTGATCACTGTCATCTTGTACAAGAAGTATTCATAATTGGACTTGACAATTTTATTTTGTAATTTATCTAGTATGTTAATTAGAATGAAAACAATACCATAAGCTATTTTTGAAAAACTGCACCATTGCTCAAATGTATGGTACACTGTTCTGAGACATAAATATTACTATTTTCTTTATTTTGAAACGCATTTTATTTTGTCTGGAGAAATTTATTCAGATACTTAAAATCTAAAACTAGAAATTGGATATTTTTAGGGAATAAAATAAAACCCTGTGAAATGGCAGTTCACCTCTGAGAAGTGTTAGATGTCTTTCTATTGAAACAGATTCACTTTTTAAAGCTCTCATTCTCACCAAGACTCAGAACTGAATAAAATTTCAGAACCACCATTTGGAAAAGAGGGAAATGTTTATATCCACCAAGATCACTGTTTTAATGCAGACATCTACATGATGTGATTTGTGCAATATGGAAAAAGCCCCTTCTAAGAAAAATCTTTCTTACTAGTCTGTCAGAAAGGTAGAGACTTACACATTTTGTTTAAATACCTGGGCTTACAATCTTGACTTCTATTAAAAAACTAATATGGTATCTGGTACCATTAAACTCAAGCCACCAGCCTTCATTAATGCTCAATAATAGCCAATACTTATAGAATATTGTCTACATAAAAAGCAAGAGTCTATGCATTTTACCTATAATATGCATCTTGAATATTTGTAACAGTCTTTTGGGATAGCTTTGTGCTTATCATTATTTCTGCTTTATAGATGAAGAAACTAAATCACCATGAGGTGAAATAACTTGTGCAGAGCGTAACACCTCATAAGTGTAATGCTAAGATGGAAACTGCCCTGCTCGTATCCTGTTTTATGTTGTTTATATTGTTTTAGATTGCCTCTTCAGTATAAACAAGTTGGCACATGTGCCAATACACATTAGTAAACTTAGCACGGAAAGGGGGAATTAGTAATGTTTGAACAAAAGTGGTGTAACAGATGGAGATTAAAAAATAGTGGCAGTTTTATGCAATTAGAAAGAAGCTTAAGAGCAGTAGACATTTGAAATTGTAGAATGAAAGAAAAAAAAAGATTTTTAGAAAACTGAATTAGCTTAAGTTACAATTTCCTCAACATGGTGATCATAAACTCACTTGCATAAACACTTCTTAACAGGGAACTCAATTTTTCTGGTCTCCACACAATTTATTAAGAAATTCATGGGGGTGGAGGGAGGGTGAAAGGGGTAAAGGGGCACACATGTATGGTGACGGATAAAAACTAGACTACTGGTGGTGAACGTGATGCAGTCTATAAAGAAACTGAAATATAATAACGTACACTTGAAATTTATACAATGTTATAAGCCAATATTATCTCACTAAAATAAAAAAATAAAGTGACAAAAAATAACATTAAAGAAAAAGAGGAAAAAAGGAAATTCATGATATCACTGTATTTCATTGATTCTAAAATTCATATTTTTCACATAGAAATATTTTAAAATCAGGTTGCATGTTACAATTGATGGCATCTTAAAATTAAAACTGATAATGCTTATACTTTCTTGGTGGTACATTAATTAGATCATGATACTTTCTATAAGCTATTGTGTCTTGAAATCCATGAAATGTCATATGTTACTTGGATCCAAACTGCCTATAGTTCATTGAATAGTTTCCTCCAAAAATTCCTGTCTATTTGGAACCTCAGAATGTGACCATATTTGGAAATAGTCTTCCCAGATATAATTAGTTAAGAATCTTGAGATGAAATCATATTGGATTGAGTGGCCCTAAATTCAATGACTGGTGTCCTGATGGGAAGAGGAGAGGACACAGAGAGACACACGGAGAAGGCCATGTTAAGATGGAGGCAGAGAATGGAGTTATGCTGCCACAAACCAAGGAATGCCAAGAGCTACCAGAAGCTGGAAGAGGCAAGGAAGGATTCTCCCCTAGAACTTTCGGAGGGACTGTGGCGCTGCCAGCACCTTGATTTCAGACTTCAGTCCTCCAGAAATGTGAGAGAATAAATTTCTGCTGTTTCAGACCGCTTAGTTTGTGATAATTTGTTATAGCAACTTAGGGAACTAATGCACTGACTTTCACTATTTCAAAACTGGTGGCAAATCATAAAAACAAAATTATTCGAGTTTGAAAATCTATCAATATAGGAATAGTTATTTTTAAAAGCTAACTTTTAAAATTTAAAATAAATTGACTTTTCCTAGTCTCTCTACATGATTCTATTGCAAACTGTTAAAAAGTTCATACCACAATTAGGCATTTAAAACATTTTTTTATTAATGGAATTGGATCAGTGAGTAACTGCAATTTGTGAAGAAACATCGAAATATTTCCCAAAGAATATATTATATTAGTAAAGCCTATAAACTTTTATTGCTATACAAATGAAACAAATTATCACTATTTTAAAACAAAATATTTTCATATTCTTGATTTACAAGTGTAAGGATACTTACTTTTTCTTTGCAAAGGCGTGGCAGCTAAGTAGCGATAGGTGACATTGATGGCTCCCGAGAAATTTGATAAATCTTTGAAAGTATGCACATAGCGTTCTGAATTCAGTTGATGAGTGGATGTTTCCCTTATAAACTGTTTGTCACCTTCCTGAATGCCAAGAAGGAGGCAGAGAAAATAAATAAATAATAGATGGTCATGGCTTAAATAAAATCTCTCCTTACACCATAAATATATGGGTCTAATATACAATTTGGGTATTATATAAATCTCAATTACTGGCACCCCAAGATATAGATTATCTCTCATCTGAATGCCTACCTAGAGTCTCTGCTCCGGGCTTTCTCTATTCCACTCTTAATACTATACTTACATTTGCTTTTCTCTAGCATACATTAATAATGGCATTCTCTTGATAAAAAATCTCTACATGAAAACTCCCACTGCCTTCATGTTAAAATTCAAATTCTTTACAATAATTCAAGGATCCTAAAATTTGACAGCAATGTTTTACAGTTTCACATAAAACTATTTCCCAGCAAATTCCCCACATTTGAGTAATATTAAGCTATTTACTCTCCTTCAGGCACTGTAAAATAAAGACCACACATTATTTCTATGATTACGAAACTTTAGGAATGATTAGAAAATATGCAGCAGAGGACATAATAGTTGCATTTTGGAGAATTTATTAATGAAGAAGTTTTAGTCAGTCACTTATATGGCCACTATAATCAAAGGCTGTTGAGATGGAACAGCCATGGTCCTTGTGACACGGCAGTGTTCTCTTCAAATGTCTTCGAGATACTTCAATTAGGATACATTTGTTCTAAGTAAAGGAAATGTCTTCAGACCTTGCACTAGTCTTTCCCTTGATATGTTTGCCTATGCATGTGTGTGTGTGTGGGGGGTGGTATTCTGTTGGAGGTGAAGTCTGGTCCCTTTTATATTTAGGATCTTTTTATCTATTTCATAAAACACTTATGTGCTTCAGTCTTCAGGAAGGTTTATATTCAAGAAAACATATTCATTCACCTTAAAATATATCCTGTTAACCATTAGTTGCTTCTTTCTTTTTTATCCCTTTTTTGATATAAGTTCAATTGTAGATTTTGATTATCTAATTACCGTTTGATCAGGCTTTTATTGGTTATACATTGTTAGCAAAATGATGACTTACTCGGCTTTTGTATATGGTTTACCACCATTGGTAGGATATGTTTGAGGCAACCTAATTAGAAGAACGTTTCTTTTTTGGCAAAGTCTCTACTGTACTGTGCGGTGTTACGTGCATCTATTTTTACTACTCAGTATAGAATGGCAGGTCAGGCATGTGCAAGCCATTAAGACTATAAAGAAAGTGAAGGCATTAAATAAATTTGGTACTCATATTATTTGGTTGTGGTCAATAAAACTTTAATTAAACTCCTGTTCTAAAAAATTAGAAAGGATTCAAATACAAATTTTACCTCAATTGAAACAGTCACTACTTTGCGTCAAATTCAAACGTCAATGGAAAAGGTGACTAACTCAAACTTTTAAATCTATAGCCAGCCTGGAATTGTCTTAGAATAAAAGCAGAATAGTGACCATGACTGGGAAGAGCTTTCAATCTGGTCCTTGCTAAATCAAGATTCATTTTGAATATCTTTTCCGTATATTCCATTATGTTCATGAACCTATATTTGGTCTTTAATAGTGTATTTCTATATTTTATATTGCCTTGACAATTTGGACAAAGAAAAAATACATTAGTTTTTTACAAGACATAATGAATTTGCCATCTGTAAGTTATAGACTTTCAAAATATATGAAATTAAACCTTGGATGCTAGCTTTCTTATAAATATGCTAATTGAATATCCATTAAATTCTGATTATTTTAAATTCATCGCACAAATATTTTCATCTTTGTCTTTCTGAAAACCTATAAAACATCAATAAAGTTTTAAAATAAACAAATTTAGGATTACCAAAAGTAACTGAGGATTCAGTTTAGCATCAACTACTTTAATAGTAATGTAACGGTGTCCATAATCAATAGGGTCTAGAAGAAATATCTATAAAAATCACAGTAGGGCCGGCCCTGTGGCTTAGCGGTTAAGTGCGCGCGTTCTGCTACTGGCAGCCCGGGTTCGGATCCCTGGCACGCACGGACGCACCGCTTCTCCGGCCATGCTGAGGCCGCGTCCCACATACAGCAACTAGAAGGATGTGCAACTATGACATACAACTATCTACTGGGGCTTTGGGGAAAAAAAGGAGGAGGATTGGCAATAGATGTTAGGTCAGAGCCTGTCTTCTTCAGCAAAAAGAGGAAGATTAGCATGGATGTTAGCTCAGAGTTGATCTTCCTCACCAAAAAAAAAAAAAAATCACAGTAGTCACAATACTGAATTCATTTTACCATTCTGTTCTTATGTGATGTCACATTCTAACAGAAGTGCAGAATATTGAATATCTCTTTAAGAATTCTTCCTTGAACATGTATAAATCCAGACCTTATCTGTGATAAGATAGTATAATGTATACTATGTCCTTCTGATTGAAGGACATAATAGAATATAAAATGAAATGGAACTTCAATGAAAGCACTTTATTAAAGTCTGAAGAATAAGCCTCTTTACACTTTTCAGCATAAATAAATAATGCAACTTTCACCTGAGTCGGCCTTGTTGGCTGCTTTCCAGAGGTATCTACCTGAACAGCCAGGCTCTCCCTGGATACCTTCTTTCTGTAGCTACTATGCTGTAGTGTATTTCTCAGTAATAAGACAAAGCTTTATGACAATCATTTTCTGGATGGGAATGCAATTCAATGGACTAGCTACAGACTAAATACATACTCTAGTGGCTACTTGGAAGATGGTCACAGCTGAGAGGCTAAGTTGATTGGGCACGCAGCGTCTCTTCTACTTAGTTTGCCTTGTAATACTGTTTGTCTCTTACACTGAGCTGAGCTTCCTTTCCCACTGAAAGGCACATATGTCCCTAACATGTAAGAAATATACTAAAATGTTATATGTCCAGGATTTCAGGCCACCATTGGATTTTCTAGCAAAAAGAGAAGGATAGAATGTTCTAAGTAACCCCAGAGACCTTACTACTTCTGTTTACCTGACTTGTCTGAATTATAACTATTATTTCCCCATGAAATAAGGAAGAGAGAAAAACACCTACTAATGTCTATGCTTAGAAAATTGCACACTTTGTGGCATTCTGGAGTCCAGAAAGAAAATCAAGTCAGATAATTTTACGAAAAATGAAATAAACACAGATAAAAGGGTCAAAAAGGGAAAAAGTATTTAAAAGAAATTGTATTATATCCTAGTAGGGGGCCAGTTTTCCATGGATATTAAACATTTTTAGAAGAAAAATTTTAATGTAATTTACATTAATGATTTAAAGAAAGTTTCAAGTCTTTATATATATTAAGCTTTGGGATAAAATTTAGCTTAAAATGCAATTTAGTTAGAAAACATCATCCGGTAAATAGTGAAAAATTAAGCTAATAAAAATACTGTCATTGAATTTTTAGTAAGGCGGGTGCTTGTAGTTAATCATTTTAACTCACTTTTTCCAACTTTGTGTAAGTATTTAAAAATAATTTCAATTTTTAAAGCTAAGTGGCAATCTCTTCTCTGCACCTAGTCTGATTTGCAAATTTGAGTAGATATATGGCTAATATAGCCAGAAAGAGTTTCACTGAGAAAGTATTCTTTAGTTAGAGTTGCTTCATTAAATCATACCTTTTAATTAGGGGGCTAGGACCAATGTTTAGATAGGAATGTGTAAAAATTCACAAAACAGAGCAATAGTGTTTGATCTTCTTATGGATGTATACTCTACTAGTTCTTACACATTTTATAGTGCATTTGAAGAGGTTCTATTCCAAAAAGATATAAGGATGTTTGTTGTATACAGTGGTCTTTTGTTGGTTTAAACCGAAACATTGAAATTGCAATTGAAAGTGTTTCATAAATGCAGCAAGTCATTGAATACACAAGCATCCTGCCAATATCAGGGAGTTTTTTTGTTTTTGTTTTTTTTTGTGAGAAAGATTAGCCCTGAGCTAACATCCGTTGTCAATCCTCCTCTTTTTGCTGAGGAAGATTGGCCCTGGGCTAACATCCGTGCCCATCTCCCTCTACATGTGGGATGCCATCACAGCATGGCTTGACAAGCGGTACATAGGTCCGTGCCCAGGATCTGAACCTGTGAACCCCGGGCTGCCAAAGTGGAGCAGGCGAACTTAACCACTATACCACTGGGCCAGCCCCAATATCATGTTTTTGATTTACGAGATGTGATTTACTTCCACTAGTAGACACAGATGCAGGAAATAAATTTTTATTACAAAATTAAATCATTAATCAAGAGCTGCTCTAGTTAATTTATGATAGTTAACTCTATCAAGAAAAACATAGCTGGATCCCCATGGGCCTTGCTCTATTATCCTTAAATCTCATAAACCTAATAATCAGGTTTAAAAAAATCCAAAATGCATATCATTAGTAAGTTTCTCCAGTATGCTATGTTTACCTAAATCATGCCTAGTCAAATTCTATTAGTTTGTGGTGATTTCAACCACTGTGAATTGACTGTGGAAGGTAGAACGAGAAGGGTCCACAAGATTAAGACCAATACTTGAACGTGAATGGCCTGGGCAGAGTCAAGATCTAGGAATCTGGCAGAATTTCACCGTCAAAGAACAATGCTAAAGGAAGCAAGATGCTTTAAAGATGTCCTACGAGGATCGGTACCAACTAAGATCATATGGTAGGCTCACAGGATATAGAATAGTATCTGACAAATAGTAGATATTTAACAAATTGTGTTCAATTAATAAAATAAAAGATTTTATTAGGAAATGCTTTCTGTGGCTATTGTCAGATTCTCTCTTGCTAAGACATTAATTGAAACTTTCAGCATGCTTGCATGATGGAAAGTAATTGTCAGTTCTCTGTGTCTCCCATAGTTTTGATTTTCTGAAATATGTGAACAGGAATAATAACATAAAGATTAGGAATTTTCCAGATATCTTAAGCTCAATTCAGATCGAAAAAGTGAATAAGCAATAATGTCCATATTCTCATTACACATAAAATGATGTGATAATTATAACAATAAATAATAGAAATATATTGAGTTCTCACAATTAGCCAGAATAAGCCCTTTTGTATATTTCCATAATTCGCTTAAAAATTTACTGATATATTTTCTACTAATTTTATCATTTTTAAACTACTGAATAGTTTTCACATTAATATATTAATTATATATTAATTAATATATATATTAATAGTTCTTGAAGTTCTATATTACTTTTCAGTGAACATAAAATAGCCACATTTAGGGCTATTCAAAACCCAAATGAAGTGGCACACATTGTAATAAAATGTTACTTCTTAACAAAATAGCACAATTAGTATATTAATTAGACAATGGAATTTTAAAATTTTTGATGATAATATAGGAAAGTAGAGAAGGTAAGGAGTAACACCTTAAGCATATTTTGTTCTATATACTTCAAATTTAGCCTCAAAAATTATAATGATTTTACATAATATTAATTTGGCATAGTGATGACAGCTAACTTATTTGTAATTAAGTGTACATATTTGAACACTATCTATATATAGTATTAAAGAAAATATTGCAACATAAATCAAAACAATTGTAATGCTAGTAAGACATCATTAACACAAAAGGTAGCTAGATAGAAAATACACATTTCATGATTTTGCTCAAACTAAGGCTATTCCAACAGCCTGAGATCGAAGCTAGATTACAATTGGACTAAGTCTAATTTGACTTACGCCTTATTTGAACAAAAAACAATCAGTCTCCAAAACTTACCAGAACATAGCTATCTTCAATGTACAAGTTCATAAATAGAAGGAAAATGACAAGAACTCCCAAGAATGACACTGTAGAACGTTTTCGCAAGCATCTCATTTTATCCAGTATTTCAAAAATATATTTCATTTGATGAAATTTAAACATTCTTTCCTGTGGAAAAGAGGTAGAGAATTACTAACAATTAATTTTGGATGCAAATATTTCTTCATCCTACACATCAAAAGCCAGGCGTTTATAAAATCTCACCCTTTGAATGTTTGAACTAAAATTGTTTCCAATTTCACACATAAGTTTGGAACAGATTATTAACATCAGGTCAATGCAGTGATTTATACTGATATGGAGTAAATCAAAACAAAAAGCAAGTCTCACAGTTCTTTCTGAACAAATACACATCAGTAACAATAATGTAAGGAAAAAACAGTCCTTTGATGAGAAACAGAATAAAAATAAAAGAGAAAAACAAACATTAAGGTAACATCTACCTCCCGTATTATGATGTAATGAAAATGAAAGAAACTGGAAGTATGGGTCTAATCTTGATCCCAGAGTAGAGGCACTGGAAAGGGCTACTGGAAGGGAATCTGGATGAAAGAGAGAGAAGTCACAAAGGATGTCAAAGTTTTTGGGGTAAGTCCAGACATATATTTGGGAATTTCTGAGTTACAATTGCTTTGTTTATTTTTCTAATTATTCTTGTTAAATCAGAGTAAATCCTGGAGTGGCATATCCACATTGCCTTGCTTGATCTACTAACACAAAATTTGGCTGTTTATAATAATTCACAGACTGCAAAAAGGCAAAATTAGAGTCAGCAAGATTAACGAAGACCTAATTTTTTTCCATTTCAGTCTTCTACATTTTGTGATATCCTCCACTCAGATTCATTTAGGTTACTGATTGTTTTCTTTTAAAGTATAAACATACCTGGAATGGGCAAAAGACTAGTTGAATCATATTTTGTCTAAAATCAAGTATAGTCTGGAAATTGTGCCACTGTGAGTTGTGTCCTGGGTCTCCCTGGGTTCAGCTTTGGGGTGAAGTATTTATGTGTTTAAATTACTTCAGGAAGTGAAAAAGGCTTGTACTCCAAACACTTACAACAATGTCTAGCACATAGCTGGCAAACAATGTCTCTTCAAATTAATGCAAGACATAATTTATGAATCCTTGTAAATTATAGGAAAGAACATTAGGAATTGGGAGAAAGGCTTAACAAAGGTGGAGAATGGAAGAATTCTGAAAAGATATGTTATAAGAATTATCGTCTACTGGTGTAAAAACATCTCTGAACCTCAAAAAAAAAAAACAAAAAAAAAAACCAGACACATAGATCAATGGGATGGAATAGAGAGCCAAGAAATAAACCCACGCATATATGGTCAATTAATCTACGACAAAGGAGGCAAGAATATATAATAGGGAAAAGACAGTCTCTTCAAAAAATGGTGTTGGGATGACCGGACAGCTACATGCAAAAGCAAAAGAATGAAAATAGGCCACTATCTTATGCCATATACAAAATTAAATTCAAAATGGATTAAAGACTTGAATGTAAGACCTGAAACCAAAGAACTTCTAGAAGAAAACATAGGCAGTCAGCTCTTTGACATCGGTCTTAGTAATATTTTTTCGGACTAGTCTCCTCAGGCAAGGGCAACAAAAGCAAAAATAAACAAATGGGATTACATCAAGCTGAAAAGCTTTTGAGCAGTGAAGAAAATCATCAACAAAACAAAAAGGTAACCTACTGAATGGGAGAAGACATTGCAAATCATACATCTGAGAAAGGGTTGATATCCAAAATACATAAAAAACTTACACAACTTAATATTCAAAAAACAAACAACCTGATTAAAAAATGGGCAGTGGATTTGAATAGACATTTTTCCAAAGAAGACATACAGATGATCAACAGGCACATGAAAAGATGCTCAACATCACTATTCATCAGGGAAATGTCAGTCAAAACCACAGTGAGATCCCACTTCACACCTGTCAGAATGGTTATTATCAAAAAGATAGGGGCCAGCCTGGTGGTGTAGTGGTTAAGTTCGCGTGCTCCACTTCAAAGGCCCAGGGTTCACAAGTTTGGATCCCAGGCGTGGACTTACACACCGCCCATGAAGCCATGCTGTGGCAGCATCCCACATACAAAAAGAGGAAGATTGGCACAGATCTTAGCTCAGGGACAATCTTCCTCACAAGACAAAAAGAAAAAAAATAACAAGTATTAGAGAGGATGTGGAGAAAAGGGAACTCTTATGCTGCTGGGAATGTAAGTTGATGCAGCCACTATGGAAAACAGTATGGAGGATCGTCAAAAAGTTAAAAATAAAACTACCATGCAATCCAGCAATTCCACCTCTGGGTATTTATTCAAAGAAAATGAAAACACTAATTTGAAGAGATATATGCACATTTATGTTCATTGTAGCATTATTTACAAAAGCCAAGATACAGAAGCAAATTAAATGTCCATCATTAGATGAATGGATAAAGAAGATGTGATGTATACATATCACATACACAATGGAATATTACTCAGCCATAATAATGAATGAAATCTTGCTAATTGCAACAACATGGAGGGACCTAGAGAGTATTAAGCCAAGTGAAATAAGTCAGCCAGAGAAAGCCAAATACTGTACACTTATATGTGGAATCTAAAAACCAAAATAAACAGAAACAGACTCATAAACACAGAGAAGAAATAGAAGGGAGAGAGTTGGGGGAGTGGGCCAAGTAGGTGAAGAGGATTAAGAGATACAAACCTCAATTATAAAATTAATAAGTCATGGGGATGTAAAGTACAGCATAGGGAATATAGTTAACAATATTGTAATAACTATGTATGTTGACGGACAGTAACGACTTATTATGGTGACCACTTTGTAATGTATAGAAACATCAATTCACTATGATGTAAACTTGAAATTAACAGGATATTGTATGTCAATTATACTTCAATAAAAAAATTAAAAAATAAAGCTTACGCAAGTTCCCTTAAAAAAAAGAATTATTGTCCATTTCCTTTGGCCATATTTTTCTCTAGTTATTCTTATTTTTCTTGTTGATTTGTAGGAGTTTTAAATATATGTGTAGACATGCACACATATATATTAATCTTTTCTTATGTTTAAAATATATAAATACCTTTCTCAAGCATTTCTTGTATTTTCTTTTTGGACTTTTGCAATGTAGTGCTTTTGATGTCAAATTTATTTCATGGCTGTGGGAGTTTTTTGTATAATATTTAAAAAATCCTTTCCTATCTTGATGTTATATGGAAAAACTCTTTTATTTTCTTCTGTTTTTTTGTTTGTTTGTTTCTCATGGACAGATTTTTTAATAAACCTGAAATTTATCTTTGTGTCTTTTATGATGTATTGGAATAAGTTTTATTTTTTTCATGTGGAGAGCTGATGGTCTTCTGCTTACAGTGCATTGGCCGTAACTACCAGTCACATTACCATTCTTAACTCCAAGGGATTGAAGAAGTGTAATCTCCTACGCACCCAGAAATAAAGGAGAACTGGATATTGGCAAACGTTAATATTGTATACCACACCATATAATGAATTATCTATTCTTTTCTTTTGATTTGTGATGCCACTTATAGAATAGGGTCACTTTCTAATTTGCATTTATGGGTCAAAAATGTATTTATAAACCCATCATTTGTAACCTTCTTTTTCAATAAGAAAATATATAGTAATTTTGAACCAAAACATTATAAGTGAAATTCAGTTATCTGCTAATGACTCTGTAAATAAAACAACATTGTGTTTGTAAATATTTTTACCTAGATTTTGAAAATTAAAAGTATAAAGAATTAGAATCTAATCATACACAACTGACACAATATTTCTACAAGTCAATTTGGGAAGACATCCATAGCATGAAATACATGTACGCCCTTTGACTCAGCAATTATACTTCTAAAAATCTATTCAAAGATAAAAATTGTATTTGTGAATGAAAGTTTATCTATTGTTTCAAGACTGTGATGTTTGTAAAATAAATTGGAAACAATCTATAGGACGTTAACAGTTGTTATCTCAGTGTAGTAGAACTATCAGGAATTTTCAATCTTGTTTTTGCTTTTTTAAACTTTCCATATTTTTAAAAGTATATCTATTCAGCTTAAAAGGTTACTTTTAATATTCAAAATTCTCTATCCTCTGTTGAAAATAAGACTGTATTTTATTTCTTGGACAAGAAAGCATAAACACAGCAGTTGTTTTCAAAGAAAATAAGAATAAAAAATCAATAACGCTTTATGCTATGTCTCTGGATGCTACGAAAGTTGAAATTTATACATTCAAGACAAATATTAAGTCAAGAAAATGTCGCTTCTAATTCCATTCCTTTGAGACAAAGAGAAGATGTAAATGGTGTGACTACAAACTGCATTGGCAAGGTTCAAATGTAGGTAATTATATGTAAAGATAATAAGAATATCTGTTAATATTTATTAAATATTTACTAAGAGCAGGGCAATACATTTTTCCTGGATAACTCATTGAACTATCATAACAATGCTAAGACTTTAATACGACTATTAGACCAATTTTACAAATGAAAAACACAAGGCTTTCCCAAGATGTCTCCAGAAGGGATGATTCCAGTTTTTAAATCTCAGAATTCACTACTGAGTGTGCTCTATTAACCACTATTGGTATACAGTTTACTAATTGTTTTAAATATATAAATACTTAAAATATTTATAATTATTTTAATTATAAATTAAAATTTAATGAATATTTAATTATAAATTATTATAATATTTTAAATATATTGTTGCCAACAGACTATCCAACATATGTGATAATAATAATGTGTGATACTGATCTGTTGAATAAAATAGAAATAATATAATAGATATAAATTCAATTTTCTTGGCAGAAAAGAGAATTTTGATTAATCTACTTAACCTAAGACACACATAAATATATAATATGAGGAGGTGGGTGATATGTGATATTTCAAATAGTATAAGAATTGGTAAAAATAATGTTTTGGAGACAGTACTGCAGTGCACTCTGCAATAATGCAAAATAGAACAAAACAACAACAACAAAACCCCAGGGTATAATCCCAAAGAGTTAACAAAGAAAGAAATGCAGAAGTCCTCGGAGAATAATGGTGGCCACCTAAATTCTTATATCCAATTCTCCAAATTAAAATCCTCCAAAATTCATTCAAATATTCAGAGTACAAATAAACCTTCCATATTGTACATCCTCATCAGAACCAGGAGAAAGACAATAGCACAAACTGCAATGTGCATATGAGTGAAAACAATAACACCCATGACAGGCAGAATTGGCTGAGGAGCCCTAAACAGAGCACACAAAAGATCAGAAGACGGACCAAAATATGTGTCATTCGTTAAACAAACTAGACTGCTCTATACCACGGTAAAAGAAAAATGAAGGAAGCTAATAATCCATCCATCCTCTCCTGGATCAAACGTGGAGTTACCTGAATCCAGGAAAATACAAATAAGTATTCAGAAAAAGGCAAAAAAAAAAAAAAAAAAAAAGCAGACTGACATTCAAGCAAATTTGAGAAGAAAACCAAAATGGCAGATTTCAGCAAGGTGGGACTCTGAGATTAGGCTATCTTTTTGTTGTGCCACGAAGCAAGGAAGCTCTCCAAGATTAGTGGGGGAATATCCAAAAAGGACACAGAAAACAGCTTAAAGAGGCTTCCATTGAGAAAATCAATGATTAAAAAATATTATGATTGATAGTAAAATATTAACTTAATATAAATTCATGATTATACAGCAATAATAAAAAGAAGAGGGAAAAATAAGTAAGAAACCTATCTGCCACAATTGGAG
This sequence comes from Diceros bicornis minor, assembly GCF_020826845.1. Lineage (NCBI taxonomy): Eukaryota > Metazoa > Chordata > Mammalia > Perissodactyla > Rhinocerotidae > Diceros > Diceros bicornis. The sequence goes on along the minus strand of NC_080764.1, from coordinate 34,730,166 downwards.
GTGATCACTGCACTACCTTCTAACTCTAGAAACTGGCAATTGAAAAGAAAGTATTAAAATTTTTCCCCTGCATTTCTAGGAGGAACTGTATTTCATCCACAGTTGATGATGGATATTTTCAGATACTGGACATCAGGCAGCACAGGGCAACGATCCCTGAGAGAAGGGAAATGAAAGAAGTTAAGTCTCACGATTTCTCCAGTTTGCTGCCAGTGGGCAGTTTTCAAAAGGCAGAGTAGGACACTGATGAAAGAAATTGAAGAAGACACAAACAAATAGAAAGATATCCTGGGTTCATGGATCAGAAGAATTAACATTGTTAAAATGTCCATACTACCCAAAGCCATCTATAGATTGAACACAATCTCTATCAAAATTCCAATGGCATTTTTCATAGAAATAAAAAGAAAATTCTAAAATTTGTATGGAACCACAAAATACCTCCAATACCCAAAGCAATCCTAAGAAGAACAAAGCTAGAGCCATCATGCTTCCTGATTTCAAACTATATTACAAAGTTATAGTAATCAAAACAGTATGGTACTATCATAAAAACAGACACATAGACCAATAGAACAGAATCAAGAGGTCACAAATAAACCCATGCTTGTACAATCAGCTAATATTTGTCAGGAGAGCCAAGAATACTTGATGGGGTAAGGATAATCTCTTCAATAAATGGTGCTGTGAAAACTGGATATTCACATGCAAAAGAATGAAACTGGACCCCTATCTTACATCACTCACAAAAATGAACTCAAAATGGATTAAAGACGTAAGACCTGAAATCATGAAATTTCCTTGAAGAAAACGTAGGGGAAAAACTCCTTTACATTGTTCTTGGCAATGATTTTTTAGATATGACACCAAAAGCACAAGGAACAAAAGCAAAATAAACAAGAGGACTATAGCCAACTAAAAAGCTTCTGCACAACCAAAGAAACAATCAACAAAATGAAAAAGCAACCTACAGAACAAGAGAGAATATTTGTAATCCATATATCAGATAGAGGGTTAACATCCAAAATATATAAGGAACTCATGCAAATTACTTGCAAAAAAAGGAATAATTAGATTAAAATGGCAGAGGATTTGAATAGACATTTTTCCAAAGAAGACACACAAATGACCAACAGGTACATGAAAAGGTGTTCAACATCACTAATCATCATGGAAATGTAAGTCAAAACCACAATGAGATATCATATCACACCTGTTAGAATGGCTATTATCAAAAAGACAGCGATAACAAGTGTTGGTGAAGATGTGGAGAACAAGGGACCCTTGTGCACTGTTGGTGGAATGTAAATTGGTACAGCCACTGTGGAAAACAGCAGGGAAGTTCCTCAAAAAATTAAAAATAAAACTATCATATCATCCAGCAATTCCACTTCTAAGTATATATCCAAAGGAAATGAAACCACTATCTGGAAGAAATATCCACACCCCTATGTTCACTGCAGCATTATTCACAATAGCCAAGACATGAAAGCAACCTAAGCATCAGTTAATAGATAAATGGTAAAGAAACTGTGGTATATATATACCAGCTTTGACTCCTGGCAACCCTATGAATGAGTGATGTCCGCAATGTCCTGTCCTCAACAGCCCTAGTCAGCTTCTGTAGACTCATGCCTATGGCTTCCTTTATGAAATCAATCCATCTCATATTTGATCTTCCTCTTTTCCTGTTGCCTTCTACTTTTCCCAGCATTATTGTCTTTTCCATAGAATCCTGCCTTCCTCTGATGTGCCCAAAGTAGGACAGCTTCAGTTTTATCATTTTTGCGTCCAGGGATCGTTCAGGCTTAATTTGCTCTGGGACCCACTTGTTCATCTTTCTGGCAGTCCAGGGTATCCACAGAGCTCTCCTCTAACACCATATTTCAAATGAATCAATTTTTTCCTGTCAGCCTTCTTCATTGTCCAGCCTTGGCACCTGTACATAGTAATCGGGAACATAAGGGTGTGGATAATCTTGGCCTTAGTCTCTAATGACACTTCCTTGTACTTGATGATCTTTCCTAATTCTTTCATTGCTGCCCTTCCAAGTCTCAGTCTTCTCTTGATTTCTTGGCTGCAGTCTCCATTTAAATTGATGACGGAACCAAGGTAAACAAAACTGTTAACAACTTCAACGTCTTCACTGTCTACATTAAAGTTGTGTAGTTCTTAATGAAACACTATTCAGCCATAAAAAACAAGGAAATCCTGCCATTTGTGACAACACGGACGGACCTTGAGGGCATTATGCTCCATGAGATAAGTCAGACAGAGAAAAACAAATACTGTATGATCTCACTTATATATAGAATCTAAAAAAGCCAAATTAATAGAAACAGAGTAGAATAGTGGTTGCTGGGGGCTGGGGGGAAACGGGGAGACGTTGGTCAAAGGGCACAAACTTCCAGTTATAAGATGAATAAGTTCTGGGTATCTAATGTATGCCAGGGTGCCTAATAGTTAATAATATGGTTTCATATATTTGAAAGTTGCTAAGCAAGTAGATCTTAAATGTTCTCACCACACACACACAAAATTTAATTATGTAAGATGATGGAGGTATTAACTAAACTTATTGTGGTAATTATTTTGCAATGCATACATGTATCGAATTATCACACTGCACACCATAAACTTACACAATGCTATATGTCAATTATGTATTAATAAAGCTAGGGAGAAAAGAAAAGAAAAGAAAATTCATGTTCATATGGCTTCCCTAGTGAATGTTACCAAATATTTTTAAGGAAAAAATACTAACTGCACACAAGCTCTTTCCAGATAACAGATTTTTGTTTGTTATTATTTTATGTCATCTTATGAACAATTCATAGGAATGAAAAAAAAGATAGAGAAAAATAACTTCATTATACATATTAGTAAGAATTTAAACATAACTAACCCAAATTTTATTCCTTATTTTCCCAGTTTTGAAAGTATATGTCCCCAAAATATACACTGCCTCATAAACTGCTCTTCAATCGTCATTTCTGAAGCTGGAGTATATCCATCTTGTCAGTTCTGATCTCAGATTTCAAGTACATCTCTAACAGGTTCTTGTTATCATCACTTCAGGTTCTTCCTGCACTATCAAGACACAGTACTCTTGGGAACTTTGATGGTTCATAATTTTCTTGAAGCCAGGAAAACCTTCTTGTTTGATTAATAATTGCTATACATTTTAATTTTTAGATTTAGAAACACTAATCTCATATCAACATCATCTATTTCCTTCTAATTCTCTTTGTTTACACACATGCATTTGTGTGCTAATAATCTTATCAAGTAAATTTTGGTGCATAAGCATCATAAAAGATGAATGAATACTGTCCAATATCCTTTTAGCAAAATGGGATTGTTAGCTTCTTGTTGCATAATGTTGTGAGATGAAATCCTCCCTGTTGAATGATGTTCTCAATGAGAATACTCTGTTTTCTCTATTCCTTAGACATACATTTTCCACTCAGTAATTAACCTAGTTTTTCTGAAACTATCAATTTTACCACTATCATCATACTGGAGTGCCACTCTCTATCTCTTTGTATTCATCATCTGATTCATCTAATAATTATGAAGTGGCTCCCTCTGTTTGTATTTTCTCCCTGTCATTATCATCAGAAAATGAAAAATTCTGAATATTCAGTTGTGTTCACTGAAAAGTAAAAAAAAGAAACTACAAAGATGATGTCTTTTGATTTCATTTTTACCTATGGTAGTCCCCCCTTATCCTTGGGGGATACATTCCAAGACCCCCAATGGATGCCTGAAACCACACATGGTACCAAAACCTATATATACTCTATTTTTCCCTATACATACATACTTATGTAAAGTTTAATTTATAAATTCGGCACAGTAAGAGATTAACAACAATAACTAAAAATAAAATAGAACAATTATAACAACATACTGTAATAAAAGTTACTGTAAATCTTAGCAACCTCAGCAAACAATTTTTTTTCTTTCCTTAGTAAGTCAAGAACTTTTACCTTTTCACTTAAAAGAAGTGCTTTATGGCTTCCCTTTGGCATATCTGAATTGTCAGCATCACTCCCCTTGTGCTTTGGGGCCATTACTAAGTAAAATAAGGGGAACTTGAACACAAGCACTGTGACACCTCAGACAGGCGATCTGATAACTGAGAAGGCTACTAAGTGACTAACGGGCAGGTAGTGTATACAGTGTGGATACACTAAACAAAGGGAGGATTCACATCACAGGTGGGATAGAGCAGGACAGTGCAAGATTTCATTATGCTATCCAGAAAAGCGTGAAATTTAAAATGTATGAATTGTCTATTTCTGGAATTTTTTATTTAATATTTTAAAACTGGAGTTGACCATGAGTAACTGAAACCGTGGAAAGTGAAATTGTGGGTAAAGAGGACTACTGTACTTGAAAGATGATGCAATAGTTTGAGCAACACAATACCAAGACTGAAGGATATGTCATTGTGGGGCTTTAATTCAATATTGTTTCATCTACCTAAGTGAAGTCATTATGTTTCCATTTTCTAGTTTTTTTTTTTTTGATGAGGAAGATTGTCCCAGAGCTAACACCGTTCGCCAATCCTCCGCTTTTTGCTGAGGAAGATTGGCCCTGAGCTAACATCTGTGCCAATCTTACTCTATTTTGTGTGTGGAATGCCTCCACAGCATGGCTTGATGAGCAGTGTGTAGGTCTGCACTCGGGATACGAACCTCAAACCCCAGCCCGCTGAAGTGGAGCACGCAAACTTAACCACTATGCCACTGGGCCAGCCCCCATTTTCTAGTTATTTTAATATATTTTAGCATGTTTGGGAATAACTTATGTGCAATTATGAAATACTCCCTAAGATGACAGAATAACAAAATGTTTCAAAATATAGGAAAGATAAGATCACCAAGATCTTGTAGTATATCTTATGATTTACAAAAGGGTCTAATGGCTCACACATTAAGTGTAAGTTATAATGAGTTTCATGCCATTCAAAGAATAAGTGACTATTCTCTTTATTCTCTGGTAGAATTCTAAGAAAGCATAAATATCAACATCAAACCTTAAAATAGGTGGAATTGCTTTAAACCAACCAAAATATTTTAAAAAGAAATACTCAAAAACATAATTGGTTTCAATGGACTCTGATGATACATCAAGGGTTGACAGTATTATTAATTATTAAGAAACTTCAGTATTGTTTTCCATAGTGGCTGAACCAATTTACACTCCCGCTAACAGTGAACCAATTTACACTCCTCGCCAACACTTATTATCTGTCTTCTGGATGATAGCAAGTCTAACAGGTGTAATATGCTATCTCATTGTGGTTTTGATTTGCATTTCCTTAATTATTAGTGATGTTGAGCATCTTTCATGTACCTGTTGGTCATGTGTATGTCTTCTTTGGAAATATGTCTATTTAGTTTCTGTGCCCATTTTAAAATTTTTAATTGGATTGTTTTCTTGTTATAGAGTTGTATGAGTTCTTTATATATTTTGGATATTAACTCTGTATCCAATACATGGCTTGCAAATATTTTCTCTCATTTTGTAGACTGGCTTTTCATTTTGTTTGTTTCTTTTGCTGTGCAGAGCTTTTAAGTTTGATGTAGTCTCACTTGATTTTTGCTTTTTCTGTTTGTGATTTTGGTGTCATATCCAAAATAAATCATTGCCATGACCAATGTTGAGGAGCTTCTTCCCTATGTTTTCTTCTAGGAGTTTTATGGTACCAATTCTTAAGTCTTTGATACATTTTGAGTTCATTTTTGTGATGGTGTAAGATAGGGTTCCAACTTCATTTTTATGCAAGTGTTTATCCAGTTTTCCCAATACCATTTATTGAAGAGACTATCTTTTCTCCACTGAGTATTCTTGGCTTCCTTGTCAAATATTAGTTGACCAAAATTAAAAATAGAACTACCATATGGTCCAGCAATTCCACTTCTGGGTATATACCTAAAGGAACTGAAAATAGGACATCGAAGAGATGTATGCACTCCTGTGTTTATTGGAGCATTATTCAAAATAGCCAAGATATAGAAACAATCCAAGTGCCCATCAATGGATGAATGGATAAAGAAGATGTGGTGTGTGTGTATATATATATATATACACACACACAATGGAATATTGTTCAGCCATGTGAAAGAAGGAAATCTTGCCATTTGTGATAACACAGATGGACCTTGAGGACATTATGCTGAGTGAGATAAGTCAGACACAGAAAGACAAATACTGTATGATATCACTTATATGTGGAATCTAAAAAAGTCAAACACATAATGAAAGAGAGTAAAAAATCTTGGTTACCAGGGGTTAGAAGGGTGGGGCAACAGGAGAGATTATTAAGCGTACAAACTTGCAACTAGTAGACAAATAAGTCCTGGAGATTAACGCACAGTATACTAAATGTAGACAACATTATATTATAATCACCAAATTTACTAAGAAACTAGATCTTAATTATTCCCACCTCACACAAAAAAAAGGATAATTATGTGACATGATAGAGGTGCTAATTACTGCCACAATGGCAATCATACTAAAATATATAAATGTATCAAATCAACACGCTATACACCTTAAATTTACACAATGCTATATGTCAAATATACTTCACTAAAAAAATAAAGGCATTGAAGAAGACAAAAAGGTTAACAGTATCTTTCGATGAGTAGTTTTTAATGTTGGTAAAGTTGAGTTTATTAATTTTTTTTTAATTTCGTTCTCTTCTGTGTCCAAACTATTGCCTAATTGAAGTCATAAAAACATTCTTCTATGTTTTCTTCTAGAGGCTTTATACTTTTAGATTTTAGGTTTAGTCTATGAATCATCTCAAATTAATTTTTGTGTACAGTGTGACAAAGAGGATGAGGTTTCTCTTTCACCCTATAGATTTATCCAGTTGCTCAAGCATCACTTGTAGAGAGACAGTATTTGGTGCCTTTGTTGAAAATCAATTGGTATGAAAATATGTATGTGTAGTTATATATCTGAAATCTCTCTTTGGTATATTAATCTATTTGTCTATCCTAATACCAAAACCACACTATCTGGATTGCTGTCTCTTTATTGTAAGTCTTGAACTAAGAGAATGTGAGTTCTCTAACATCACTCTCCCTTTTCAGGATTGTTTTGGCTATTTCAGGTCCTTTGTATCTCTACAGAAATCTTATAATAATTGTCAATTTCAACAGAACAACATTAAATATTTTTATTAGAAATTTGTTGGGTCTGCAAATAAATTATTTTATAAACAACACCAATTTCTACAAAAAAAAAGCTATTTAGGAACTGGGAATTTGTGGATGTCCAAATAAATTATTTGAATCTACAAATATATTTTTTAATGAATATTGTATGTACTTCCATTTATTCAGATCATCTTTAATTTCTGTGGGAAGTGCTTTTTATTTTTCAGTGATGTTGATGTTTTTCATGCCTTTTGTAAAATTGATTCCTAACAATTTTATCTTTTTGATGCCATTACGAAGGCTTTTTATAAACTTCATTTTGAATTGTTTGATTCTACTACATAGAAATACAATCTATACGTTGACACCTTGAATCATGTGATCTTGTTAAACAGTCATTGCATCTCTAAGCAAAGACAGTTTTAATACTTCTTTTCCAATCTATAAGCTATTAACTGTTGTTGTTGTTGCTACTGCTGCCTTATTGCACTGGCGAGGTCCTCCAGTAAAATATTAAATAGAAGTGGTGAAAGCAAACTTCTGTGCCTTGTTCTGATGTTAGAGATATGCATCTTATCCCATTTAAGATGCTCTCTTCTATACCTAAATTGTGTAGAGTCTTTATCATGAATGAATGTTGAATTTCGTTAAACACTCTTTCTCCATTTATTGAGTTGATCATATGGAGTACTTAGTCCTTTATGCTTTTAATAAGATGGATTATACTGATTGATTTTGGAATTTAAACAAAACATGATTATACATTAAGTAATTATATAATTATTTTTATATATTATTGGAATTAATTTGCTAACATTTTATTTCTGCATTTACATTCTTCAGGCATACTTATCTGTAATTTTTTTCTTTTCTAATATCTTTGTCAGCTTTTGCTATCAGAGTGCTGGTCTCTCAGAGAAGCCTTCAGTCTAGGGCTGATTTTGCCTCACTATTAAGGCAATATCCTTCCACGTATTCTAATGATGCTCGATATATTACAAAGTTTTTCCATTCTGGATGATGGGAACATGAATTATTTCCGTCTTTGCATTCCAGTAATTGTTCTAAACGTTCCTTTCTAGTGATTCTTTTACCAGCTCTGGGTAGTTCTGTCACATACTTGAACTGATAAGGGCTCAGCTGAAGATATGAGGGAAACCCTTTCAAGATCTCTGGAGCGCTCTCTCTCTCTCTGTAATTATGCTTTCCATGTAGCTTTCTCCTCTCTGGTATTCTGCCCATGAATTCTAGCCACCTCAGAATCCCAAAATTCTCAACTATGTCTCCTCAATTTAGAGAAACTGCCTGTCTCATTGGATTCCCTCTCCTTGTGTTGCAGCCTAGAAACCCTAGGCAGTAAGTTGCGGCAGTCACATCACTCGTTTCTCTTCTATCAGGAACCATTGACCTTTTCCGCTTGTTGCTCAATGTCTGAAACTGTTGTTTTACACATATTTAGTCTTGTTTTTTAGTTGTTTAAGGAGAGAGGGTAAATCTGCTCCCTATATCTCCATCACAGTCAGAAATATCTTGCATTATATAATGCAAGATATAAAATTCTTTGTCCACATTTTCTTTCCTTTATTTTCTGGAAAAATATTTCTGCATCATTGTCTTGCTTTTAGTGTTACTGTTGATACATCAAATGCAACCAGTTTTTCTTTCCATTCTAAAAAGACTTAGCAAATGTAAATGAACTGGTTGTGCTGCCTTGAGGCTTGTTGAATATTTTCTTTATCTTTAATATTAAATCAGATATGTCTTGAAGTTGTCTATTTTTGGTCAATTACTCAAGAATTACTGGAGAAACTTCATCAAAAGACCATTATTGATCATTTAATATATTTAATTGGAGATCTAATTTTTAATTTATTTAATATTTAATTTAATTGTAGCTCTAATTTTTAAGCAGAGGTAGAGAATATGGTGGAGGAATGGTATGTAAAGGTTATATGTTCTGACAATGCAAAATTAACCAACTAAAATTGTGAGAACAGAGAGAGGAAGGGGGACGTAGAATAAGCTTATCTGCATCTATACTGTGTAGATAACAGGTGTGACTCAAAGACTACGATTTAAAGCAGACAAAACAAACATCAGAAGCAAAAGTAAGAGAATGGGACTAATGGAATCATTAAAGGTATTAGTAAAAGGTAACTACTTAAAACAAAAAGACAAAAATTCCTAAATACCGAAAGAAACTATAGAAAAATATCTGCAAAATCTATCACATAGAGAAATATATTAAATATTCTATAATCCATAGAGTAAGTATACCGTAAGACAATAGAGTTGAGACCAAACACATTAGTAATATCAATAAATGCAAATTGCCTTAACTCATTTTTTAAAACAAAATGATTTTCAAATAAGTGGCATGTGTGGGTGTGCACAGGCATGTACACACACAAACACTCACTCTAAACGGTATAAAAGAAACATACCCAACACAAAGTGATTGATAAAGGCTAACGATAAAGGAATGAGCCAAGTATTTTAAGCAAGTGCAAACAATGAGATACCATGGTTTGCAATCCTGCTATAAAATGTGGGTGAATATAGACCATTAAAGCACAAAACTACACAATTAAAGCCACTTTATAATGCTAAATGCCACAATTCTCAGCAAAATATGACCAAATAACACAAAGAGCAACTTCTTAAATCAGAAACAACAGAAGATTCAAGAAGTCAAAACTCCTAATGTCAGGAGCCTCTAACACTCATAGCCCAAAATAGGTCAAGAGGCCAAAAATCATAAAATATCACAGCAGAAAAACACATAAATCAAGAGCTCTTAGAAACCTAAGCATGTGTTTATGGATCTGCAAACACAGTGAGGGATATTAATAGTCTTCTTTCAGAATTTGACAGTTTAAATAGTCAAAAAATTAGCAAGGACAGAGAATCTGAATAATCCAAAGTTATCTCTTAATATTTTAAATTTTTGTGAGGTTTGGTCAACAAGTATATATGATAGGTAGGGATTTTAAAGAATGTTTCCTGTCTGACCATAAACCAATGCAATCCAAAATAATCCAACAAATGAAGAGAGAGCCACATTCCACAAAAGAGATGCTGATGGCCTAGAATAGTAAGGTGGAAAAGGGTTGAAGAGAAGTAGAGAGATTTAAAAGCAAGGTAACTCCTAGATATCAAGATAGAGTTACTGGGTAGCTATATAAACTTAGATTTTTAATCCATAGACACTCTAAAAATATTAGTCTTTCAGGGTCCCAGTGTAAAAAAAAAGCATGTTGATAAAAATAACTAATAAAACTGATTATCTATCAAAACCCACAAAATCAAACATGGCAAACACAGGCTCAACATTCTTTACAAACTGGAAGTATTAAAAGAAAGCAAAAATTTGGTTTCAAATTTTTAAAGAGGTGAGCACCTCTTGATAATACAAACCTCCATATAGCATGGCCCTGCTTGAAAATATCTGTCACAGAAATGAGGACGAATTACTTTAGAAGTATTTTGGTTCTGTGTTTAAACAATGTCTTATTTGTTAGAATTTTTCCACTTAGTCTTGGAATAATTTTAGAAAGGGCAAAAAGTGTTTTTCTAAGGTCATGGGTTGATTATTACAAATTAGGTTCATCTAGAAAAATGATACCTCATATTATCATGGTTTGAGTGAATTATTTTCTCAGGTTGATATATCATTCATATATCTTTATATACCCTAAATGTCACCAGCGATTTATTTGCTAACAACATATGTTACATTACACTGTATCTTTTGCATGTGTAATGGGAAGTACCTAACATGTTTTGTTTAGCAGTTTTACTGCAAGTGTTTTCAAAAACAGCTTCTTTGTCGCAGTTTATAATACAACCCTGTTGATTGTGAATACAGTTGTGGAAATAAGGATATATAACTACCCTATTTCCCTGCCCCAAATATATACAAAGTTGGCACATCTGATTCAATAAGACTTCGTCAGTTTTTTTTTTAAGGCAGAATAACATTCTTTTTTGGAAAACCCAGGTGCTGAATGTTCACATATGTGAAACAACTATAACTAAACTTCAAAGACATAACTATTTAAAGTCATTTTGATGTAACATGATACCAAATGATTCATTTTTCAAATGAAAAGAAATAATTTTCACTCTATAATTCCTTTCATAAAGATTATTATATATGAATATATGGATAAATATATTCACATATAAAATGTATATTATATATTCATGTATTTACATGCAATTTTGAAATTATAAAGAGTATAGCATATATTCCTATACATTTATACACACATAATTATACATACATAAATAGAGCTGTATTCTAATTTTAGCTGTACAAAACAGGTAAATTGGTTAGAAGGTACTATTCTTTCTCACTATTCCATACTGATCCTACCTGAATTTTGTTTTCTTAAGTTTACAAACCATCACCAAAGAGGATACAAGACCTTCTTCGTAATCTCCTCTCCCTACTGTAATACTGTTCTTTCCACAGCTCTATCCAACCTCTCTTCTCTTCTTTCTTTACAACCTTTTGGCATTATTTGACCTCCCCTACAACCATTTTTTGAGCAAAATCCAAAACTTAGATTTCCAGCTAGGACTCCTTCCTGAGCCTAGTTCCAGTTTTCGAATAATGCCTATTGTCTCCACGTAGATTTCCTGCTGATCACTCAAACACAATGAATCCAAAACCAGAGGATTTCCCCTTCCACCCTGCTCCTCCTTCCAGAGTCTCATTTTTGGTAAGCCTCGCTTTCTAATCACCTAGACAAATCATCTGAGAAAATATTCTCCTCCTGCTCTCCCACAGTCAGAAACATGCCAAACCCTGTCTCGACTCCTCAATCTCTCACCTTCCACAATTTCTCCCAACCGGTTCTCACTGCCGAGATCCAAGTTCAGGTTAATACTTCCTTTAACTTGAGCAACGGCAATAGATGACTGATGGCTTTTCCTACCTGTTCGCTGTTCATCATTTGTTTCTAATGTATGAGCCCCTAAACAGGAAGCAAAAGCTAGTTTTGGAAGTTTTCAGCTCTTAAACCGGAAGTGGGGAGATCCACACTAGAGGAGACGTCAGGATGCGTTTCCAGCCCTGGGGCGTTCCGAAGGTGCCTGCTTGGCGAGGTTAGTAGGGAAAACATAACGACAGGGCCCTGCTGTGCGGAAGGGCCAAAGTCAAGAACGCTGCTTGCAGAAGATCCCAGTCATCACAAATGATGAAATAATGCCCCAGGGTAAACGATGTGTTAGCAGGTAAATGCAGCCAGCCCTGCACAGAGCTCAGTGAGGAGGTCGGTTCAGACCCCGACTTCCCCTGCCGCCCTGAACCCGAGATTGATGGGGTGAAAACTGGACAGAAGCCAAATCCGGTTGGTCTGTGTCAGTCCTGCTCTTTGCAAAAATGAGGGAGCGGGAACTTAATGCCTCTTCAAAAGTATTTTATTTATTTATTTTTCAAGTTCTGAAATTAGCTGCACTTTTATTTTACTCTGCATTTCACGAGAAAGTGACACTTGGAAGAGAGCTGAGGAGCCCTTGGGCATGCAGAGGAAGCAGAGGGCCCAAACAATGCTTTTGAATCAAAACTACAGATTCTACATCCTGTGTCCTACTTCTACTCCCACTCCTGAGGTAAACTAACCAATGCTTGTTCTGTTTTGTAATAATGAGTAGTTTATATTTAAAAAAAAAAATTCCTGTAGGAAATAGAAAAAGAACTGGGGCCCGCTGTGGTGAGAGCCCCATTACTTCAGGCCCTCTCTCCCTTTGCTGCCTCTGGGCGAGCTGTGTGTGCTGGAGCCATGCCAATCAGCTAGACTTCGAAGAGGAGTCAGAGGACCAGTGGAGAATACATTGCTGGCCAACATCACCCTTCTTGACTACACAGAAGACAGGGGTCTGGCATCTTCTGTTTGAGGACACTGACGCTTATACAGATTGTGACTTTGCCCAAAGTCACCTAACTGGAAGAAGCATGTTGCAAAGTTGCCACCACAATGAAGCTTGGATTACTTGAGACAGGAGCTTTAGCAATTGCTGGGATAACTGGAGGAAGAAATGGGAAACCTTAGCAGCTTCATCTGGAGAGTGTCAAGATGGCGATTCAGCCGATCTGAGCTGCCAACCCCCAAGGCCTCCCTCTGACCTTTAATGATGTAAAAGTGTTTTCTCCTAATGTTTTGCTTGTATACAACTCCACATCTTTTAAAATGCAAAGCAAATGATCACAATCAAAGAATATTGCTCAATTAACTTTATTACTTTGAAGTTCTGCAAGGTTGACCATCTCTGTGTTCTGGATACATTAGAGTGTGAGCGGTGGAAGGGGCACAACTCCACCGAAATGATCTATACCCCTTCCACATACATGCAGCCCTTAAACTACTGTAACTGTACACTGAGTGCCAGGGAAACGAATGACAATCTTCCAGACAGTCCAGAAAAAATAGCTGAGGAATTCAGTTTGCTTGGAGGATAGACAGATGAAAAGAAAGGGTCAAGGTAAACTTAAGAATAACCCTTTCTGGAGTGAGATCCAAAATCTTAGATGGCCTGCCATCTACAAATGAACTAAATGCAGAGCAGCCAGTCAAGGAGGACAATATTTTTTTTAAAAACAAATGTTCATACAGCTTATTGGAACTCTCTATCCTCTACATCAAGTCTGATGCTCCTGCATCATCAAGTTTTGTCACAGGATTGAAATCACCTATCTCTGAGCAATTTCACAACCAGGAAGATTTGTGAATATCCTGGTTGAAATACGAAGATGGCCTGGTATTGCCAGGACTTGGACTTGCTTGGCAAAACCTCTGGTTGAGGCCAGACCCAAGGTATGGAAAGTAACATTGTGTGCAGATGCGAACTATGCAATTTCCCAACACCAATATCAGCATCCCTGTGCCTGAGGATAGCTCCTGGGAAAGTGCAGCAGATCTCCATGAAAGCTCTGTTGGACCCTCCTTTGGAACTCAACATTGAGTGGCATCGACCCTGTGTTACAGGTGAAGCTGAGTAATGTAGAAGTGAACACCAATCTGCTTGTTAGTTCTAGAATCCCTACCCCTGGTTAGAGAAATTTAGGAATTGACCTATTTAGAAATACATAAGGCCAAGAAGGATGTTATTTAGTGCAACATCATTTATTTTATTTCTCAAAGGCCTAACTATAAATTGTTTTGTATGTGGACATACTTTCTTACATAATCCCTTTCCTCCTCAGGCTTGGTATATTCTGTGCATCAGTTTAAGAAAAGTACTGTTCCCCTCATTTGCCTCACATTTTAATCTCCATGGATTTTCTCTTTTCTCTTATCAATTCTTACATATTAGATTTTAATTTTTAGGTCATGAAAATGTTGCTTTCTTGCTGAAGATTTCGCTTGAACGACATTTTCAATAAAAAATTGTTCTTCACTTTTTTTTAACTCTTACCATTTTACTATACTTCTCTTAAGTTACTTAATACTTCCTACTTCTTGATACTGTATTTATATGTCTTATTTCTCTTTGGATTCTGAACTTCTTATATGTAGAACATTTTTTGAAAACTTCTTATCATATCACTTGAGTATTAGTGAGGTGTTTTTTAAAAAGAGAGCAAACAACTACTACTCTGTTTTTTTTTCGTGTGTGTGCATTTTTGCATTGTAGAAATCTTGAACTTGGAGCAACGGGAAAACTACCAGCCCATGAATATTTGTATTTCGTTCCCACAACATTCTTAAATCTTGCCCAAGAACTTCCTTGCCATGATCCAGACCTACAATGTAATTTCTAGGCTCTTTGATTGCCAAAATGCAAATGAGCATATCAAACTTTACTTTGTCCATTATCAAAGCACCATAGACTCTTTTTGTTTGATTTATAATTTATTTAAGTGAGAAGGGAGGATAATGCCACTTTGTTAGTTTTGTTATTCAGTGGATTGAAATATTTTATAACTGAGAAAAATCGAAATCTTTTAGGATATTTAAAAAATGCAGCAGAAAAATTAATGTTGACATTGTGAAGACTAGTAGCAAAATAGAGAATTAGTTTGTGCCAGGGGAGCCTCAGACAGCTGTAATCTGATCTGTCTAATAGAGGCAGAGTATTAGTTGCACAAGCCCTTCATTACATTTCTTCTTGGGAAGACACTGTGTGGGAATTTGTGTGCTAATTTTTCATCAACTCAAGAAAAATGCTCATTTATTAAAGAATTGATACGATCTGAAGTGACAAGTGAATTATTACACCATAGAGCTGTTCGCTTAGAGTGCATATGCTTGTGCGTGTCATCACAAATTCTTCATGTTTTGGGAATGTTACTTGGACTGTAGGCAACAAACCACCAAATGTTAATGAGCTCAGTTCTCTCTCTCCAGCTCTTTACGGTAAAATCACACTTCTCCAAAGCAAACTATTCCATGGCCATATAAGGGGATGGAAAAAAGGAAAACCATATCCCTACCCATCTGAATGAATGTGGCTACATTCATCTCTCCCAAGGCACTAAGCTGTCACTTATATTTTATTTAATAGTCTATTTTTAAATCAACAGTTAGAATGCAAAAGTAAATTATATTCTCCAACTCACATGAGCTTGTATCTAACACTTAACCTCACTGTAGGGAAAACATGAAAGAAGTCTTGCAGTCAACTGTTCATCTGTCTGACATGTGCCACTGTGTGCATCTGACTTGCTTCGCTTGGCTTTTTTAATGCTTGCCCAATTTGTTTTTCTACTTTGCTTTTTGGAAGGCTGCACATGCCCTCAGGGCAGCATTCAATACTTTCTGATGAACAGAAAGAATGTTGCTGACATAGCAAAAGCTTCAGGAAGCCACAGAAACGAGAAGTGTTTTACAAAGCATGATTATCATTACATTTTGTACAAAAGGCTCAGATATTGATAGGAGCAAATGTAGTTGTTTTCCATTTAAGATTTTTTTTTTATGGTGCCAAGTTGTATTGTGCATTTGTAGCTATAGATGGTAGTGAAGTGGAAAATTATAGAGGCTAGACTATTCCAGAGGGTTCACAATGATGACCAGCAAGATTTGTTTTCTGGTTCACTTTAAGCTTCAATGCAGATAGAAAATGTGTAGCATTGACAGGCTGGAGGTTTCCTGCCACTGACTATAAAAATAGTAAAACTTGAGATGAGGATTGGGAAGAAAGAGCAATCTTTTTCCATATTGAAGCTAAGACAAGAAATGTACTTTATTTACCAAATTCTCTTTTAGAATATCATTCTCTTATAGATTTCTAGTGTCTTTCCAGCGAGCTGAAAAAGGCCTGGCTAGAGTGGAACCAATAATAGCAATCATTGAAGTAATTACTTTAGCAAGAATACAAGAGTTAGGGCCAGCCCCAGTGGCCTAGTGGTTAAGGTCAGCGCACCCCGCTTTGGCATCCTGGGTTCAGTTCCCGGGTGCAGACCTACACCATTCATCTGTTAGTGGCCATGCTGTGATGGCGGCTCACGTACAGAGAGAGGAAGATTGGCAGTGGATGAATCTTCCCCAAAAAACATATTTAAAAAGAAAAGAATACAGGAGTTAGTGCTAAGGAGAGTTATAGTCATGAAAGCTGTTTTGACTTGTGTTGGGGAAGAAAGAATAACGATGATGCTGATAACTAACTCATTCAGAGGGCTGTAAAATATCTTTTGTTAAATCTTCCACAAAACTCATGAGGTAGATAAGAATATAATTATGATTATTCTCATAGTACAAATAAGGAAACTGAAGATCAGATAGATTAAGTTATATGCCCAGGTCCAGTATATAGCAAGTATGCTATATAGATATGATAAATGACATTAAGGTCTTCGTTCTAAATCTCTGACACTTTATGCATTCTAGTCTACTCAGTTTATCAAAGAGACATAAAAATCTGGTGCTTTCAAATTAAGTTAAAATTTGGGTAAAGCAATAATATTGAAGAACATTGATAATCATACTTCTGTCACTAATAGGAAGAGATAATATACAACGTGATTATTTTTCCCTAAAGAGATCACATAAGCATTTATGCACAATTATTGGTATAATATAAAAGACTATAATACATTGTCTCATTAAAATTGCCACACATTTTTATATGGTAATAGATCAGGTAAACTTTAACTTGAATTCAGTAATACCAAATACCAATTTGAGTAGATAAATATTATATATGCATAAATATATTTTGTTATTTAAATAATATGCTCAGAATACTAATTGTTTTCCTCTTTAAGTAAGAATTGTTTTTCCTAAGCTTGTTATTAAATTCCAAAATTAGAATGAATAAGTCTGTTATAGATAATTCATTACCATTTATTTATCCTTTCATTCAAACATAGAGAGAGTTCACACTAAGTACCAGGTATCTGTACTAGGCACAATGATGGCAATTTCGTGTCCAGCTTAACGCGAACAGAAAGAAATTTATAGAGGAAGCACAATAAAAACACATGTCATGGGTAGAAATACTTTCTTGGTAGCTGGTCTCAAGAATTTTTAGAAATATTATCAAGTGATTGTTTAGTCTGTGTTGCCCTAAATGTTAAATATTGCTTTTGTTCTTTCAGCATTTATTGAAGCTTCACTATGCATTTGACATTGTGCTAAAAAGAAAAGATTAATAAGTCCATGTTCTTGCACTACTGTATGGGGCAAGGTAAGTAGGTAAGGTAAATGGAAGGTAAATGTGCCAAAATCAGATCCATAAAATGTTACAGGTATGACTTTAGAAAGGTGCACAGATTATAGTAGAAACACAAAGTAGAGAAAAAAGGAAGTTGTCCTAAATACCTAAATACTAGGGAGTGATGTCTTCAGGAAATATTCCACAGAGGAGGTGATGGCAGACAGGGGATGGGCTAAGGTTGGGGAAGATTCCAGATAGAGGGTGCAGCAGAAAGCAGCAGATGGAGTGTTAGATTTCTGTATTATGAAGTTGTTTCTTTTTTCTTTTCTTAAATTCTTACCACAGTCTAAGCAAAAATCGTACAAATTAATACACTACAAAAATCTTGACAAAGAAAATGAGCAAACTGGTTTCAGACTTCTACTCCATAATATTTTATTAAAAAGGAAGATAATGAGAAAATATCTTGGGACTTTTGAAGGGAAATGTTATTGTCCCATAACTGCGTGGTTCACGCAAGTTCTCTTTATTTTCCACGGGAAAAATAAGATAGTTTATTCTGATATGTAAGGTCTCGGGAAATAAAACAAGTATTTTTCTTTTAAAAAATATTTGAAGATATCCACTAAGTCATTTTAGAGACAAATTAAGAACCAAGAATGGAGAGACACGGTGAAAAAGGACTACAGTTCTTTTACTTCGTTTTGATGCCAAATTCAAGAAACCAACAGGACTTCGGTATTCTCATGTTGATTTTGAATTTGAGCAGTAAAGTTGGACTTTGTATTAAATACTACAAAGCTCAGCTCCTCTTTCGTACCTTTGAATTTTCTAGAATCACAAATATGTTAATAAAATTGTGTCCAGTGTTCAAATAGAATACATTCACCATTGTTTGTAGCCACTTGAAGCAGTAACTGCATTTCTTCCATTCATGAACTTGCTTACCATGGCTATAACATTTACACAGTTTAGAGTTTGCAAGAATAATTGCCAACAAATTTTGGTTCTTGTTTATTTCCATCAGAAAGGTGGAGTTGAGTTGGGTGACTTAAAGGTTACTTCCATGTCAAGAAACTGGAGAAGTGATTTTCTTTTCTGTATTGTAAAACTCTTCCTGAATCAAAATGCCCAATTTCATTTGTCAATAAATCACCACATATATCTTGTATTTAAGACCCGTGAATGTTCTTATATGTTTACTGTTCTCAAATACACATAAAATTTTAACTGTGTAAAAATACATAGAGAAAAAGATTAAAGAACTACAATGACGTATTAATATTTGTTGTATGCGTTTAATACAAGTATGGATGGTTGTTACTTTCTTCTTTATAATCTTCTATATTTCCTAGTTTTATTTAATTGGCATATAATATATTTAAAACAATATATTTGTAAAAAAAGCACCTAGAATTCTACATATATTTTCAAAATTATGCAAAAATGTGGGAAGCAAAATAGTAGAAGGGACTAGTTCTAAAGGTACAAATTCTTTGTGTTCTGAGCCTAGGAGTGTTTCAATATTTCTTTCTCTTTTCATATTTTGTAAAATAACTGCTCATGTATTAATTTTTTTGGAAGATATAATTTTCGTTTCTGAAAAGACTCATGACTGTACTCCAATATCTAAATGGACAACTTAGGCCATGAAATTCTACGTCATGAATAATTTCAGGTCCACTAGAGGTGTTGATTCAGATATAAGAAGACAAATATCATTAACCATCCTATAAACTGATCTTGGTGAAACTGGAATAGTCATTTCCAGAGTTAAATGCTCAGCTGGTAAGCCTGTAAGCATCTGTGGCCTAGGGATATATGTATAGCAATGGTATAATTGACATTTTTAAAGTGTTTTTTAAAGTCTCAATTCTCTTTATTCACCTTGTTATCAGAAATCTTAAAAACTTTTAATATATCAATTTAATTTTTTTCAATTCCCAAACACTTAAGGTTAGGATTAAGTCTAGTAATATTAACAGTTGTATGAAAATCTTAGTTCTTTTGGTTTACCCTCAGATGGAAACAGAATCAAGACTTTGTCTTTTCCCCTGGCTAGTAATTTCTTAAAGTAGATTGTCAACTCACTTTTAAAAAGAAAGAAAGAAATTTGAAAATAGACATATTAACCCTGATTCATTATCAGTTCCTTAAAACATAATTTTTATACCAACCTTTCAGTCTATCCTCTTTTTCATTCTCCCATGGTATGAATTACTTTATTGATTAGGAAGCTATGGCCTGAGTACAAATGAAAATCTGTAATGAAAAACTCATTTTAAAAATAAATTAATAATTTCAATACTGACAACCAATTTTCCTATATTCAATATTGTAATCTGTTTTGCATTTTTTCCCATGTGTACGCCAAACCATCACTGATTCATGGTGCTGTGCAGATAATCAATTAAAATGAAAGAATTACATAAAATATGCTTCTCAAAGGCTAACCTCCAGCTCTCTCCTACTAAAATAGTTATATTTCTATATTCAATAACTAAAGATGTTATTAGAGAATTAAACAGTTTTGTAAATATATTCATTGTTGAAAGATTCATGGAATAATATTTCCATATTTTGTTTCAGGAATTACATACTTCATTGAGGAAAACAGGCTATCAATATAAACTATGAGAAAGCACTAAAAACATTCTAAATTTTAGGGGAATTTATTATATGATAGGTACTGTGCTACAGGACTTTTTACATTATCTATATTAATCCTTCTAGGTCTCCAATAAGTGGATACTATGATATCCTTTTTTTTTTTGCTGAGGAAGATTAGTCCTGGGCCAACATCCATTACCCATCTTCCTCCATTTTGTATGTGGGTCACCGCCACAGCATGGCTGACAAGTAGGGTAGGTCCACGCCCAAGATCCCAACCCGTGAACCCAGGCCGGGGAAGTGGAGCGCACAGAACTTTAACCACTCGGCCGTGGGGCTGGCCCCCTATTTATTTTTTAATCAAGAACAAAGAGGCTTTAGGGAATGTTCAACAAAGTCGTCCAGGGTTGCATAGTTGTTGAGTTTCAAACCAAAGCTCTATCTGACTTTCCATACTGTGTTCTTAAAAATTATACTAGCTTGTCTCTTTGTATAGTGAAACTAATTCATCATCAAGTCAATCCTAATGCTTAGGCTTCTTGTATGAAAAAAACCATATATATATATATATATGTATATATTTCACCCGCCAAACTGGCCCATACTAGTGAATGTGCAATGATAAATTAGGAGGAATACTTCTTACAGTACTATAGATATGTCCTGCAATTGTGACGGCATGTTTATGTCACTAGTCATGAAATCTCGTTTTTGCTAATATAAAAATAAAAACAAAAGCTATAATAAACAAAGTAAGTGTCCAAATCCCATTCATAAGGAGTGAGAATAGAAAGAGGAACTATATTACCTTCATTTTTTAATTACACAGAATATATAAAAAATAGAAATGGGGAATGTCCCCCTCCACTCCACCGTAAATTTCTACTAGAGATAAACAGTTCCCCCCATAATTTAATTTTCCAGGGCCTTTTCTACACTCTCTTACCCACACTCACACACACACATATCTGCTTAAAGTAACACACATACATTGAACCACATTATGTGTACTGCTTGGTGCCTTCTTGCCTCCTAATGTATGTTGGAAATCTTTCTGTGTCAGTACAAATAGTGTACTTTATTCTTTTAAATTGCTGAATCATCTAGTTGAAACACTTATTTATTCGACCCTCTCCTTATAAATATATATGTAAGTTGTTTCTAAATAATCTCTATTACAAAAATGCTACATGCTACAGTGAAAATTCTTGTAATATGCCTTTGTGCATAATTTTTGGATAGAATCCTATAAGTGAAATTCCTGGGGCAAAGCGTAGGTACATTTATGATAGATACTGCCAACTCCCTTTAACCTTTTACTATATCCCTGTGTATTAAATGTAACACTGTTAGAACTGGTTTTGTGTTTGTCAGAATTTCAAATGGATCTTCCCACCTCCTGATGAATTTAAACAGATCTGAGAGATTGCTGTCGACTTCTTTGTTAAATAAGTTTTCTTAGCTCTTCCAATTTGTGTATTTATAATTCCTCCAAAGCCAGAGACATTACTAAAATGGGTCCTTTCTAAATAAAGTAGCAATAGTTATGCAATAGTTTATGGCACTATTTAGTAAGTAGAACGTAATCTTGATAGAAAACGTGCGTGTTTCAATCTGCATTGCATTTTGTTTCTAAAATCATTATTAACCAGTTCTTAGTATATTACAAATAAATATGTCCACATTCTTAAAGAATAATAGTAACAAAACAAAGCTATATTGAACCATTGTTAGGAAACCTTCAGGAAATAGAGGATTTTTAACTTTGATACTGCACCTCACTTCATAAGCAAACTGACCCGATAGCCTCATAACAGAAGGTGAAAGAGGCTGCAAGGAGACCTTGGGAAGCATTTCCATGGGTATTTTTCTGACTGCTGGCCCTCTGATAACTAAGCAGTGAAAGAAGACTTTTCCTGTATTCCATGTCTACCCAAAAACAATGGTGAGTCACTCAGTTGAAATGTCCTAGCAAGAAGCATAATTTAAAGATAATTATAAATTTTTGTATTTTTTAATAATTTTTATTATGTTTTTATTTTGAATTTATAATTTTAAAATCACTAGTTTCTCATTTGTGAGAATGAGAAAAATCTCTCTATATTTCTTGTCCAGAATTTTTAAATGTACATGGTTTATTATGAAATTCATATGATGAAAAACATCGAGAATATCATCATTAGAGATTACACATTTCAACTGTTTTCTATCTGGTTAAAAATTCTGGCCCAGAAATAAGCCATTCTGATTAATGGGAAATTATCCACTTTAACTATTAGTCAAAAATTTGGAATTTATGTGAATACATGTAACACTGAAACTATATTAAATGTAGCTTAATATTTCATGATTCATAAAAGGGTTCAGAATCTTTCAATGCCCCATGGCCATCATTATAGCTTTTACTATAATTTTCCAGAGATTTGACTAATTCTAAAATTCAGTTTGCTAAGCTCATCTTTGAAATAAGGATTTTAGACTTTCATGTGCTCATTCATTTTTCCTAGAAAAATGTAAATGTGCGGTAATAATGAGTGAATATAAAATATTATATATAGTTAGTAATGTATTATAATCAATATAATATTTAATTTTATACAGTCTCCCTTGACCTAAGATATTTAAATTTTCCAGCCTTTGAAAGCAAGTGTATCTAGTCCAGAAAGTATCAAACACCTGCTGTTAAAACTGTTCCATCAACTACTGTCTCTAGAGACTATCTTGCATCTTTCAGATCCTTCTGCCATACTCCTCTGTAGTCTTTCTTAAATCTGACCATGTCACTCTCAAACATGAGACATTCCATAATTCTATCTGCTGATGGCACAAAGTTCAAATTCTTTTGCATGTCATTAAAAGCTCCTGTCACCTTCTCTGGCCCTAGCAGGTGACAGTATTCCACCCCTAACACCATGCTCTATGCTCAAATACTCCACACTCCCCACGTCAGCAGCTCAAGTGACGCTCCCTCAGTGAAACGTTCCTGATTTTTCCCTCCTCTAGGTAGAAGTGATCCATATTTTCTTTGCATCCTGTGTGTAACTTGTAGCTTGTCCATCCTATCACCTTTAACATTTTATTGCAATTATTTCTTTATGCAGTGCTGTTTTATTTTCCCTAATAAACTATGGGCTCATTGAAGACAAGGAAAACATCTTTATATTTACTTTATTTAGGAAAATTTATACCTCAGAGAAATTCTACAATATTTTTGAATGGATTTTTAATTTATGAATTTGGGAACACATCTCAGAAAAGCATCTCTTTAAAATGTGAGAAATCTTTAGTGGAGTTTCAAGTAAAGCTGGGAACACATCTCAGAAAAGCATCTCTTTAAAATGTGAGAAATTTTTAGTGGAGCTTCAAGGAAAATGTTTCAAATCATAAGACACGATTCTACTACTGTGTTTGCTATATTGTATGCACAAGTGTGGGTGGGAGTTTGATCCTGCCAGAGATTCTGAGGGTTGGGAGTAGGGTCATTGCATTAAAACAAAAGCTCGAGCCAGCCCTGATGGCCTAGCAGTTAAAGTTTGGCGCGCTCCACTTCGGTGGCCTGGGTTCATTTTCCGATTGCAGAACCACATCACCCGTCTGTCAGTAGCCATGGTGTGGCCGTGGCTCATGTAGAAGAACTAGAAGGACTTACAACTAGGATATACAACCATGCACTGGGGCTTTGGGGAGTAAAAAAAAAGGTCTGGTGAAGGAAATAAGGAAAAATCCATATTATAGCTAAGAAATGACCTAAGATCTCTCATTACACACACTCATTTGTCTATATTTTCACTCTACATGTAATTATTGTGAACTTTCACTATTATTGTAACTTTGATCATTCAAATTGGAATACCAAACACTGTATTTTCAATTTTCTGATTATTGTCTATAGCTTTTAACATAGTGATAGTCATATGATTGGCACTTAAAGACCTTTAAAAGACTGAACTTATTAAAGACAACAAGTAGTAAAATGCCTGATGCTTTTTAATGGACTGTGCTATAAACATTAGAAGCAGATAATGACTAGCATATTGAGCTTTTAGTAAGTTCCAGGCTCTGTCTTAAGAACTTTATGTGCTATAATTCATCTAACCTTCACAGCAAACTTGTGAGATATGCACCGTTATTATCTTTGTAATTTGCCACGTGTGAAAACCAGTTTATTGAGATTAAATAGCTTCCTTAAAGATATACAACCTAGAAGTGATAGAGGTAGGGCTTGAACTCAGGGGCAGCTGATTTCAGAGCCCAAAATCTTACCAAAACACATTCTTCCTTCTTTGAATTTAGGTTGAAAGGAGTTTCCTGGTTATTTCAGCATAGAGTGGCATACCACAAAAATCTTATTTTGTACATTTTTGAGACTAGAGATTGATTTGTGAAAGGGCAAATGAGGTGCAATGAAAAAATAGGTTTAATAAATTAGTCCCTAAATGCAGGGACATGGGGAAATCTCTCTAAGTGGAATCTTGACAATGGTTTAGTAATGAAGCAATCATTTTACATGAGGATATGCCTTTTGAAACCAAACTGTGTGAATAGGAAAATAAGTTCTATTAGTTGTTGAAGATTAGTTCTATTAGTTGTTGAAGATTATCTCTATTTTTATTAGGATAACTGGATGTTTCCATAAGAAGTTTGTAAATACACAGGGAGATAGATTAATTGGATAAAAAAAAAAAATCAAAGTTCCAGGGCAAATTTAATTTTTTCATTTTCAGAGAATTTTAAAAACATTATAAAACCAGTTTGAATAATCCAAAGCTTCAGCATATTATTTTGTTCTACATTAATGGATTTTTTTAATTAAAAAGTGGCCTCTTCTTAAAACCATTGTTTTTTGTAATTTAATTTAAAAATGTTTATTGTTATATACATAAAAAGACTTCCTCATATGATATACTCTCTTATTTTCAATACAGTCAAATTTTAATATCAGAATTATATTTCTAGAAGTGATCTTTGGGATCATATATTTTGAGTATTTTTATGCAGATAAAGTTATGTCAAGAATTACAATTTGTTTTTTTTTTATCGATTTCCTTGTGTGTTATATCACATTCTTTTTTTATTCTTAATTTATGAATTTATTTGTCATATTTTTCTGTGCCTACCATGTACCTAGATAAAACATGAGGATGCAAACATGAATATAATATTTCCCCCCAAGAAGCTTAGAGTCTCTTAATGGAGAGTCTTTTAAATTTTAATTAAACATCAAGTTATACTCTGCTTAATAAGTATCTCTGTTTAGCAGAGCTGTAATCAGAAAGGAAGAACAATACTGCTCCTGCCCAAGGGAACCTGTTAAACCCAACAAGTTAGCCAGACCACTCAAGGTCTGCTACTTGCATTTATCTGAGAGGTGATATAGTCAAATAACAGTAAAGATGGGAAGCAGAAGGGAATTTCTTTATCATAATCTTACTGTAAGTTACTCATGGAGTTATAGATAGTATTTTCTTCAAAATATACATTTATTATTTTCCACAACAAAACTGTTAAGCACATGTTCAGTATGCACTGGCATTCTGCTGGGGTCAGAGATAGGTAGATGCATAACCAAGACAAGTTTGTTTCTGCCCTACTACAGCACACCATCTATAGAAACCAATTTGAGAGCCCACCTTCTCTACCTGGATGTAATTTGGCATGTTCTAAATCAAATTCATTTTCTGCCCCTCTCCTCAACTCTGCCCGCTTGTATTCTTGGGCCTGCTTCCTTATTTTGGCTAATGACAACACAATGTCTCTATGCTGCTGCCTGAGGTAAAAAAATCTCAGCATCATTCCTAACTCTTCCTCTGTTGCCGTTACTGTGACACATGCCAGCCCACATGCAGTGTGTAATCAAGATCTGTCAATTCTGTCTCAGAAATGTCTCTGACATTTTTCTGTTAATCTTTTTTACCACTTTTTTTTCTCACTACCCCCCACTCTAGAATGTAAGCCCCCTGAGAGCAAAGACTTTGTTTTGTTCACCACAGTATCCCTAGTACCTAGAAGAGTTCCTGGCACATAGTAAGCACTCAACAAATGTTTGTTAAAAGAACAAATTAATTCTTATTTCCAAAATAACAACAAATAATATTTTTGAAGGATCACTATTTGCCAGGCACAGGGATATGTACTTTGTAAAAATTTCATATTTAATCCTCAGAATTACTCTAGAATAGATTGGCACAACAAAGCTGACTGGACTCAGAAGCCCATGTTCATAAAGACAGGGTTTTACTTAATTGCCCTATTGTAATATTGTGATTTATAAGAAATAAATATTTGGTCGTCATGCAAGGTTCCTGGCTCATAGCTCTCAAAACCCTTGGAATTTCCTAAGTGATGATAGCTTAAAGGTGTCTCTTATGTAAATGGAGTGACCTTCAGAATGTACTTAAGGATGGGGATTGTTTGCCAGGAGAACCAACCCTGTGATTAGAGAGTTGGAACTTGCAGTTCCACTCCTGGACCTCCTGGGAGAGAAGAGGGGCTGGAGGTTGAATCAATTGCCAAAGGCCAGTGGTTTAATCTATCTTGCCTATGTCGTGAAGTCTCCATAAAAATCCAAAATGGGATTTGGAGAGCTTCAGGATTGGTGAAAGGTGGAAGGTGCTGGGAGAGTGGCATGTTCTGAGAGAACATGAAAGCTCCGCCACCTTTCCACATTGCTTGCCCTATGCATTGCTTCCACCTGACTGTTCCTGAGTTATATCCTTTCATAATAAACCAGTGATCAGTAAGTAAAATGTTTCTCTGAGTTCTGTGAGCCACTCTAGCAAATTAATCGAACCCAAGGAGAAGGTTATGGGAACCTCTGATTCATAGCCAGTTGACCAGAAGTACAGGTAACACCCTTGACTTGTGATTGGCGTCTGAAGTCCAAGGAGGGGGTTGTGGGAACCTATCTCCAGGTATAGTGTCATAATTGAGTTGAATTCTTGGACACCATGCTGGTGTCCAAGAATTGCTTCTTGTTGTGTGGCAAGTATCCCTCCCCACACACACACATTGGAATTGGGTCCAGGAACCTAAAAGACCTGCCAAAAAACACTCATTCCTACAGTTGATCTTTCATAATGTTATTAGCATAATATTTCTAAATGTCTATTACAATTCTATTTACCTATTTAAAACCTTTCAATGACTGATATCTCATTGTCATTCCATGTTAGGTGTATTACAGCTTGGCTACAGCCTACATTTCCAGTCTATTTTTCAAGAGATTTCATTCCAAAAATCAATATTATACCTACAAAGGACTACTCACTTCCCAAATTATGCCATTCACCACATCGTGTGTGCCTTTATTACTATTGTTTTCTGTGCCTGGAATTACTTTCTCCTTGCCTGCTTCATTAACTCCTATTCATCCTTAAACCTCAACTCCAAATCTTATCCTGCATCACTTGAAGAGATAATGTGGGAACCAGATACATCTGAATTTGCATTCTAAACTTTCTGCTTACCGGCTATGTGATTTTAGGCAAGATCTTAATCCTCAAGTTCTTCCTTTTAAAGTTGGCACATTAACACCTGACTTCAAGAGTTATTTCTTGGTTAAATCAGATAACAAAACAACTAGAACTTGATACACACTCAAAAAAAGTATATCAGATAAATTCTCTATCCTGATATCATCAGTTAAATAAACTGCTCCCATTTATTTCACATTTCAATTTCAAAACTTGTGGAAATTATATATTTTTTAAATTTCCAAATCTAATCATATGCCAGTCACCAAGTAGACTGTAAATAAATAAATGTTGAATTTATTGATGCATCTAAGATATAATCATATGTAATAAAAGTACACTACACTTTCTTAGGCAAAATGTAGTTTATGTGGATTATTTTTATTATTTGTTATTACTAGTAATAAAGAGTTGACTGATTCTGTGCTTACATAAGCTTTGTACAGGTTTTACATCAACAGTACCACACAGTTTTATTCGTTCAGTATTAGAGTCGAGACCTACAAGGCCTTGGTCTGGGTGAGTCTTGGGAAAGAAAGGAGTACTAAAAGGCAGTGCACAGATAATGTGAGCATGGCGCAGGATCTGCTATCACACTTGAGAAAGAATAGCTGTCATGGAAATGTTGCTGATCCAATACTCCTTTTAGTATGCTTTGTAAATAGCCTATTTAAATACATACAAATAAATTAATAATAAATTTAATAAATAATATACATTTTTTTTTTGGTGAGGAAGATTGGCAATGGATATTAGCTCAAGGCTGATCTTCCTCTTTTTTTGCTTGAGGAAGATTGGCCCTGAGCTAACATCTGTGCCAATCATCCTCCATTTTGTATGTGGGACGCCACCACAGCATGGCTTGATGAGTGATGTGTAGTTCTGTGCCTGGGATCCATACCTGTGAACCCTGAACTGCCAAAGCCAGGCCAGCCTCAAATTTAATAAATAATTTTAATAATTAAATTTTAATATTTAATACAATAAACAAATCATAAATAATTAAATTAATAATATAAATTTATTATAAATAAATTTAACAAATATGTACAAATAAATTGAATACATACATACCGCTTTTCAACTCCTAGGGCAGAGATCTGGCCTGGTAAAAACCAGCCAAGTCTTCTACCAGTGGGAGAACACAAAATTTCCCTTCTGCTTCTTGTGGCAATCACAGTTTCCTGCTTTACAAAGTGTTGGGAGGCTGGCTCCCAAAGGAAAAGGGGAGAGGAGAACTTGCTGAAATATTTCTTGAAGATTATTAATTAATTTATTGTTTTCTTTGTATTCATTTTCTTCAGAGAGGAGGGAGCCACTTATCTAATTTAGAACTATCACCCATGATATTATTGATGACACTTTATTTACACCTAATAAGGAACTTTTTACAAGATGGCTGTATTGCAATTAGATTCTGACTCAGAATCTAATCTGAGTCAGAATCTGACTCAGAGTTTTCCTTCTATTCATTGATGAATATGTGTAATTCTCATTAACATTAAACAGAACTGTGAAAGTGTAATTATTATAGAATAGAACGTGTCTAGGGGTTAATTTTAATTGCATATAACTGTATCTGGATGGACAGTTTAGAAACAACCGTTTAATGATAATAACCAAATTTCTTAATTACAAGTAGCAATTAACTTGGGCAAACATTTGTTGTGCCTATCATCCTATTAGAAAGAGCACTTTGGAAATCCGAGTTAATTTTTCTCTGTGTTAGAAATATCATCTTTCCTTGTAAAGGAAGGAAGGAAAGAGATGGCAGTAGGTGTAAGTCATGTGCCATTTTATAGAAAAGGCAAAGGAGGCTCAGAGATTTAAATAATTTGCCCACATTCACACAACTATTAAGAAACAGAATAAAAGTTCATACTTAGGTTTGTACATTTTGAAATCCCATGCTAACTGGTGAAAAGAAAAATTGCTCGTGAACAATTTGTATGATATTTATGTGCTGTGGCCTGAATGTTTGTGTCCTGCGCCCTCAATTCATATGTTGAACACCTAATGCCCAAGGTGATGGTATTAGGAGACGGGGCCTTTGGGAGGTGATTAGGTCAGGAGAGTGGAGCCCTCATGAAGGAGATTAGAGCCCCTAAAACATCAGCCCCAGGGAGCTAGCTTGTTCCTTCTGTCACGTGAGGATAGGACCAGAAGTTTGCAACCCTGAAAAGGACCCTCACCCACTCATGCTGGCACTCTGATCTTGGACTTGCAGCCTCCGGAACCGTGAGAATTAA
The DNA here is from genome assembly GCF_020826845.1 of Diceros bicornis minor. Taxonomy (NCBI): domain Eukaryota; kingdom Metazoa; phylum Chordata; class Mammalia; order Perissodactyla; family Rhinocerotidae; genus Diceros; species Diceros bicornis. Next base: position 34,700,049 of record NC_080764.1, on the reverse strand, counting down.
ATGTCTGTTGTGTCTAAACTATCTAGTCTGTAGTATTTTGTTATAGCAGCCTAAACGGTCTAAGACGTGTCTGTAGATTGATACTGAAGTTCAAATCAGTGTGACTGGGGAAGAAAAAAGATGGCAGTCTATGCTAGAGATCTTTACTTGGCTATATATTTACGAGAGGAGGCTTGTAATGTCACTTAATATTAGTGAGTGTGACTACCTGTGCAGAGGGTACTATGTGGGATAAAGTACATTAAATGGAAAAGTTCACTGGTATAAAAGATCAACAACACTTGTTGAGAAATCTACTATGCACAAAGCATTGAGTGGTTTCTTTTTAAAAGGAGGTTGAAGAGGCAAAAGACTAAAAATTAATTAAATGCAATACATATTTATGCATTGCTTTCTAATGGAATATTAGTTATACTGTAATCTGGAGGAAAATGTTGATCATTTACTTACTGGTTCAAAACATACTTTATTTTCTATTAAATTATGAAAAAGTGACCTAAAAGTCAAACTGATAGTCATAGAATATTCATGCTGCAGAGAAATGTGAAGATCATTAGTCCAACCACAACTTTATGCAGAAGGAAAAAAAATCAACGCCAGAGTTCAAGTGACTGATTTGACTTGTTGTTGATGGGACAGAGAACAGCCTGAGATTTCCTGACTCTCAATGTGATACATTTGAAAGGATTCAACATTGTCCTTAGAGTCTAAGATCACAGCAGCCATTAGATTCAAAATCACCAATTAAGCATAAAACTGGTATAATCAAATATGGGAGAAGGAGGACTTTCATGCTACTCTTCCGATTGATATCCCCTCTAATGCTGGATGCACCATAGTTGGTGGTTCTCGCCACATTATAAACGATTGTACTTTTTCTGTTTGAGTCCCACATGTAATCTCTTTGGGTTTAGGCATCATGTATTAAATACAGGCATCTTAAGCAGTAGAATCACATTCCATTTGGTGAGTAAGGTGTTCACACATAGGAACTAATAAAAACAGAGAATAGCAGATTTACATCTCCCATTTCCTTCTCAGGTTCACAGCAGGGTATACCACGTGAAATGGTGGGCAAAACTGCCTACATGCAAATGTATATAAATTGTTATTTCTGTTTCTCTCCCACTCTCTCTTTCTCTCTCTGGTGTTTGCTGACCTTTTACAGTTTTATTTATTTGAGTTAAATTTGCTTAAAATGTTCCTACACTTTAATGCATGAGAGCAAAAGATTGCATAAATTTTTGAAGAGAAAGCAAGACTAGATTATGAATATGTATGATATCAATATTCATATATCAATATCAATATGTGTGAACATCAATAACAAAGCAATATATCAATTGAAGCAAGACCTAGAAAACAGGAATTTCATGACAACATCTGCAATGTTCAAATAATGCAGGTTTCACAACAATAGCCACTTGAGGGAGAATCTAGGTTCTAACAGGATTGGCTTGGTCCATGCAATGTGTGAAAAATGAAGAATTTCACATAAATACCTTGATTTCTTCTTAAATTAGAGTGTATAGTAATAATGGGCTTTCATTCCCACATTGCAACAATTGGCTGGACTTAAGGAATAGCAATTCCGTTTAGATGGGGAAGGCTGTCTCCAGTTTCATACAATCTCCCCTCCCTCCAATTTCTTAATATTTTACTACTGAACTGCATCACTCATTTATGTTACCTACGTGATTCTAGACAGCTGAATATGCAATATCTGATACAGAGGAAAGGGAGCCCAAGCTGTAAAAATTTTTACCCTTTTGTTTTTAATGGTTTGGTTATCCCTGAGGTGAGGAGAGATGCAATATATACACTTAGAAAAAGAAAAACCAAAAAAATCTTATCATTAGATGTGGCTCTCTTAGCTTGATATCATTGGATCTTTACTCATTTGACCTCCTATTGTGTATATTGATAGTCAGAGAAAAACATTCTGATTTCTCTATTTGTCTGCCTATAAGGAAAACATGTGCTCAAATATGTATTTTGGCTATTTCTGGTCTCTGTGAAAGTGAATTTTCCATGGCATATCCATCATGTGCTTTGTATTACTTGGCTACAGCAAGAGATTTTGCTGATTATACCCATGCATATATTTCCAGCTTGAATAATATTTTTATTTCTTATTGTAAATCAAGAAATTAGGGACATTGTCATCCATTTCAATGTCTTAGGTATTTTATTTAGTGTGAGCCCATCTCTCAGGTCCTGCTTATATCTGAGGCCATAATTACACCTGTGTATTTACAATGTACAGCCAAAGCTAATGAATTTTAGATGATAGCACTATTAATTCTAAATACGTCCTTGCAGATTTCTACAGTATATACAACGGAGTTAAATCAGTTGAAAATGAGGCCAAGAATTACTCTTACCTTATGTTTTTGTTGGGAATCTAGGATGCTATGGTTGATTGACTGACAAAATGTCCCCAATTCTTCACCCTGTCTTGTATATATCCCCTTTTCAACATGACTTTGTAACTTCTTTCATCAGGAGAAGTGGAGTCTGTTTCCCACACTTGATATAGGTTGACTTTTTGATGTATTTTGGCCAAAAGAATGCTGTAGAATTAATAGTGTGCAAGTCTAAGCCTAGAACTCAAGAGGCCTTTGATGCTTCAGCTCTCTATCCTGGAACCCTCACTGCCATGGGAAAAGGCCAGGCTAGCTTGCTATAGGTACAGAGGCCACGTGGAGAAAGGCGCCCGTAATCTCAGCCAAGGCCATCCTAGAGCAGCCAGCTTCCAGACAATCCAGTAGCTGACTGCAAACACCTGAGTAAACCAAGTGAGTTCATTCTAGCCCAGCCCAGATGGGCACAATTGCCCAGGTGACCTGAAGACTCAGAGGGAAAAAAATTTTTTTTTTTAAGCCACTAAGTTAGCGATTTTCTAAGTGTGGCCTGGGGTCATGTGGGGATCTCCAACAAGGATCTGCAATATCAAAACTACTTTCATAATTATATTAAAACATTACTTGTCTTTTAATTCTCATTCCGTCAAGAATGTACAGTGGAGTTTTCCAGTGGCTTCATAATATTTGATATCAAGACGGAGTGAATACGGAAGCAGATACGAGAACCCAGCAGTCTTCTATTGAGATACATTAAAGAGATTACCAAAAATGTAAAACAATGCTACCCTTTACACTAAATTTTGCTTTGTTTAGAAAATGCAGTTATTTTTTATAAAAAATATTATTTATAAGTAATAAGTTTATTGGTAATGTTAAAGGAAATGATAAATATTTTAACATTTATATTTTAGTTTCTAATGCAGTAAATATCAATATAAAACCCACATGAACAAACATCTTTGGAGTCCTCAATAATTTTTAAGCAAGTAAAGGGTCCTAAGAACAAAAAGTCTAAGAATTGCTACACATTTTTATTTCTGCAGCATTTCTCCATTATGAGAATAGCAGTTGTTCCTCAAGTAAAAATCATTATGCTTTGTCCCTCATGACCTAATTCCCTTAGCATACTAGGCAGTTCTAAAGCCTTGAAATCCATAGACCATGGATATACTTTCATTTCTTGAGTAATATTGAGTCATTCTCAGCCGTATTATTTTATACTTGAAAGATGGGGCTTATTCTCTTTCTAAAACACATGTAGGAACATTCATCCATATTGATTTATCTAATCTGTACACAAATATTTACTTGCTGATTTTATCCAAAACAGTAATTTCCATGGAACATAGAAACACGGAAGCTGAGAATTTTAACTAAGTGTATCCCTTCAAGGTTTTGCCAAATTTAGCTTGATGTTGAAGGTCGAAGAATCCCACTGGAGTTGTGACAATCATGCACTTGAGGAGGTTAAGTTGCTCATATTTTGTTATACTAAGATCAAAACTAAGGCATTTTGAACTGAAAATGTCTCAGCACTCTGACGTTATGTAAAGAATCAAATAAAAAGCAAGGGAATGTTTACTCAATTCCTGAGGAGTCCATATTTATCAAAAAGGACGGTCAGGTAATACGGGATCACATATCTGCTGTGATGAAAGGATTATGGCGTTAAAATTTTCTGTGGGCTAAGATTGCATACTACAGTGCACAACAGCTCACTAAAATATCTCATATAAAGCTGGCTAATTCTACTGTATTTGAATAAACGAGCTTCTTCTGCTTCATACTTTGATATTAACTCTTTGGCTTAGCTTTAGGTAGCTGGAGTAGTGCAAATGCAGGAAGTAGAAAATGTAATTAAAGAGCCCTCCCCTCAATGCATTGAAAAGAAAAAGGAACCACATACACTACAAATATATTTGGGAAAACACAAATTACTGTGACTTCTAATTGCTACTGGACACTGTTGAAAAATAAAAATTAAAAATAGAACAGCTTATGAAAATAAACTCAGTACTGGTGGATTGACATTTATGTTTGAAAATCTACTTCTCCCTCCCTCAAAAGACAGCTTGTTATAAACGGAATGTTTTTGTAATGGCATTTTCACATTATCTAAAAAAAAAAAAACCAGGGAAATAGCATGTGATGTATTTTAAAGTAAAAAAAATAACAATGGATTTGTATTAAAAAACAGAGCACATGAACATTGTAATACTATTCTGCCAATAAATCTGGCTGATTTAAACCAGTGTGAAAATGCCAGCCTCCAAAGAGAGTAAACAGAAATTTTTGAAATGTTTACACCAGAAAACGCCAATAACAGCTGCTTAATATACACGTCTTTCACATGAGTAAAGACAAGAAAAGACTCGTGTATGTGTCCTGTCCAATTTTAGCCCCCTTTTCCCACCACCATATGGGTAACTTCATTAGAGACCCTGAATGGGCATTTTATGAATTACCCACTAAGGCAAACAGTCAGCATTGATGATAATTACAAGAATCCCAGAGGCTATAAAATTAATATTGTGTGTTTGGGGAGTCTAAAAGATTAGAAGAGGAGCATAAATTATCCTTTTTTATTTTCTTCAAAAGCAGAATCAATCAAAGACTATACCCATTTTCTCTGTTGACAGGGCTTAATAGTTTAGTAAGATTAATGTGATAAAGTCCTTGCTTCAGGGAAGAGAAAGAAGCAACAGAAGCACATCAGGATTATGGAAGGAAAAGGTTGGAGGCTTGCAGAGGTAGGAAATTCGTTTGAATTAAAGTTTTAGCAGAGGTCAGTTATTTAAGTTGAGTCAAGAGAGAAAAATATCACTGTTTACACTGTCTGAAAAATGTAAAAAATTAAGTATTAGCATCTTTATAGAGCCAAAACACTTGGTTTTCTGCTTCAAGCCAGTATATTGGATCTATATAATTAGAGTAAACTTCCTGATGAAAAGATAAAAACAATTAAAATAAAATTATTTATATACACATACATAAGTACTTTTTAAGAATCTTTGATCTGACATGAAAGAGAGAAATCTGCAAAGACTGAGATCAACGTAAAAGCAGGAACCCTAAGAGGTAAGTAATCATCTAAGCTAGGTTTCAACATGAGAACTTCTAGTGATCTTTGGAAATCTTGAGCTTCCCTTTTGACTGCTTCATGGGTAACAGAGTGAAATGTATACCAAAAGACATCTTCCATAAAATGAAAAATAAACCTCATGGGGAAAAAGGGCCATCGAGGAAATATACAGTCTTGTCCTTAGTGCTGGCTGGAGGAAAAAAAAAAAAAAAAGGAGAGAGAATTCGTAGTAAGTTGGTCCTCACCACAGACTTGAAATCTGAATTCAAGCTGTTTGTTTGGTCAAAAACCTAAAGCAGAGCCAACCCTGGTGGGCTAGTGGTTCAAGTTCAGCACACTCTGCTTGGGCAGCCCAGGTTTTGTTCCCAGGCACAGAACCACACCACTCATCTGTCAGTAGCCACACTATGGTGGCAGCTCACATAGAAAAACTAGAAGGACCTACAACTAGAATATACAATATGTACAAAAAAAGAGAGGAAGATTGGCAACAGATGTTAGCTCAGGGCAAATCTTTCCCAGACCAAAAAAAAAAAAAAAAGAAAACCTAAAGCAAAGCATTTAGTTTAAAAGTGGTCCTGGGTTGATAGTGCCCCCTGTAGAAGTGAATATTTTAAGAATGGAATTCCAAGTCAAGTCTTAAAAAATTCTCATCAATAACATTCCACATATGTGAGATCATAGGCAAAAACAAAAACACACAAGGAATATAATATTTCAGGAGTGAAAACAAACAGGAACAACAGAGTGCAATCAGAATCACAAAATTAGAGGCTCAGATTGAACATAAGAACAAGAAAGAAGAGCTTATCTTTCTAAAAGACTCGAATTTCTTAGCAAAAATATTATAAAAATTAAAAGAATAAAAAAAGAGTAATTTAAAATAAGTCATAAATGCAGATCAAATCAGTGAACTGGATATAGACTCAAAGAACATGGCATTAAGAAACTATGAAATGATTTGAAAAAAAAATTAAGAGACCTAAAAGATAGAGAAAAATGGAAGAGGTCACATTAAAGGAGACAATGAGTGAGGACTTCCAGAATTGCTGAAAAACATCTACCCTTGAATTCAGGAAGGCCAGCAAATCTAAAGTGGGATACATAAAAACTATTCCTAGATACATCATAACCAGTTTCAGAACACCAAAGATCAAGAGAAGATTTTAAAAGCAGCCAAAGATCAAAAGAAGATTTTAAAAGGAGAAATAGCGAATTACCCACACAAGTATAGCAACTAGAGAGACAATTGACTTTCCATTAATAAATGGAATCCAGAAAACATTAAAATAAAAGCTTCAGTGGTGTCAGAAAAATTACTGACAACCGAGACTCACAATTCCGGGAAATTAATTTTCTAGAATGAGAGCAAAATAGAAATACTTTCAGACAAAGAAAAACTGAAAAATCTTCACTAAAGCAAAGTCTAAAGAATATAATTCAAGCAGATAGATAAGGTGGAAGGTCTCATAAGAAGGAATGGTGAAAAAAAAGTAAATATGTGAGCAAATCTAATATTAACTTGATAATAAAATAATAATTTCTAACGCTTGGAATAATAAAGCAAAAATACCCACAACATTAACACAAAAGTCTGGGTGGCCCATGAGAATTAAAATAGTGTAATATATTTTAGGAGGAAGTTAAAGATATTAACTTGCCTGTGTGTGTGTAATTGTGAGTGTGTGAGTGTGTGTGTGTGTATTTTCACTCTGGGAGATATCTTAATTATATTGTTGTATTAGTTTATTTTATTTTTGTTCTATTACTTGTTTTTTCTTCTAGCATCAATAAATTTCCAAGTTTTAATCAAAATATGAAGTTACATGCTTTGATCAACTCAGAAATTTCCAATAAATATCCTCTAGAGTTGACTGTTAAAGCAGTCCTGTTGAAAAAATAGAACTTGTGTACATAAAACTAATGAGCAAATAACCTCAATTTAGGCATGAGTAGCTACCCTAAGACTGTTTGACTTATGGAATATCTTTGATAATATATTAAAAAATTTATGCTCCTCAGAATTCCATTGTGAATGAAACCCAATCTCACCTTAAGAAAGAAGCTGTCATAATCTGTCCTGTACAGAAAATGTTGATACACTGGAAAAGAGAAAGCCCAATATTACTAATACAATCCTCTGGTTACTATTTATAAAAGTCAAATAAAAAGTATTCTAGATAATTTGTTATTCCCATGCAATTGCATTATATTCATATTTATCAGTTTTCTAAATTGACAGAAAAATATAGAAAAAACATTTTAACATATTTTATATATGTATATTACAGAACATCCCTTTATATTAAGTTAAATTATTCATTAAAAGTCAAATTAGGGGGGTTGGCCCGGAGGCGCAAGCGGTTAAGTGCACATGCTCTGCTTCAGCGGCCTGGGGTTCACAGGTTAGGATCCCAGGCGCACACCGATGCATCGCTTGTGAAGCCATGCTGTGGCGGCATCTCACATAAAGTAGAGGAAGGTGGGCACAGATATTAGCTCAGGGCCACTCTGCCTCAGCAAAAGAAGAGGAATATTGGCATCGGATGTTAGCTCAGGGCTGATCTTCCTCACAAAAAAAAACAAGTAGTCAAATTAAATGTTTGAAGTATATATTATGCAATATAAAGATATATACAAATATTTATCTTTTAACATTGCCTTTGATATTATCTGTGCTAGTAAATAAGTTATATATATTTTGTAATATTCCACTTAAGCACAGAATTTTTTGCCCTTAGAACGTAACTTCAGTCCGTATTAGCTAGCTTTACTTCACCTAAAAAATGCATAGGCTAATTTCTTACATATTTAAACACGTTATTGATTTTTCCATCATGTATAAAGGCTTATAACATTCAGAAGATTGTTACTGCTACATTATAAATTCATTGCCTGGAACACAGTTTACTATTGAATGGCCGCCAGACTACATTAACAAGGGTATTCAGAGGAAAACCATGCAGCTATAACACAAGGAACACAGGAGAAAAGTCTCCAAAGATAATGTCTTTAAAATCATGTACATGTTCTTTAAGCAAAGACAGTTTGAGGAATAAATACATTGCTATTTTGCATTACTTTTCTTCATTATACTTAAAAGTACTATTTATATTTTCAAAAATTCAGTGCTTCTCTGGGCTATTTAGTTACCTTTGAGGAACAAATAACTTTATTTTCTGGAGTTCGATGCTATGTAAACATTTATTCTTCTAGGCCATGTTTAATTGTGAAAATTCATATGCTTTTAACGCACACATTTCTCTGCCTCTCCTGACATCTCCGTCAGCTTTTTTCATCTCTACTTAGACGTGCTGTGGTCGGCTTCTGTGGTCAACACCACCCTTGCTGAGATTTCTACATATTTCCTCTATTTTTTCCTTCTGTAGCTTCCATATATGGCAAGAGTATTTGCAACAGGAGATTGATATTTTAAAATGGTAGTAGTAATTTTCAGAGTCACATTTCAAATAAACTCATTTCTCAATATGGAGCTATTATCCTTACAGCTAATCAGTTCTATCTCAGCACAGAGAGGCCACGGTTTACAACCAGACCCAGTCATTGGGGTGGGGCAGAAAGGAGGTAGGATTTAAGGAGGCCTAGCTGGAGATTCCAAGAAATTTGGTATGCAAAAGGCTGTAGCAAAAGTGAGTCAAATTCTACGAAAGCATTTGGTATTTGGTCTCAGCAAGACATCTGAGCTATGAGATTTATGTTTTCAAACGTATGGATAAAACACATTGACGGAGGGAGTCCAGACACTAGAGGTTGTAATCAGATGATCAGGCAATGGTGAAAGAACTGTATTGGCTTTGAGAATGCTATAACATCCCTCAAGGCCAGGTGTCTTGTAATGGACTATGTCTTCTGACTCTTTCCACTTACTAGTGATGTGACCTTAAATATATTTCAAGATGTTTTAACAACAGATCTGATTTTTTGCAATAAGAATTGATTAATTTTCTAAAAGACTGATTAATAAAATGGAATCTGCTGATTTATCCTTGCATGCATATCACCAACTGGAAACTTAAACATACACTAAAAACACAAGACCTTAGGAACCCATTAGTGGTTTTTAAGGATTGTATTTGGCTGATAATTGCTTATATATGTTGAACAAAAATATCATAGAGATGTACCTGAGAAGAGATATACATGAAACAAGTTATTCAATTAAATAAAAGGTAATTAAGCAAAGATAATTTTCTTTGATTGTATTGTAATATATTTTCTTTTTAGAAATATTATTTTGATATAAAAATAAAATTATTATTATATGAATTTATCATATTTAGGTAAAGATATAAAGAGAATGAATGAAAAAGAATGTTTACTTTTTCTGATTATTAATATTTAGCATACTAAATCGCATTTTCAGTGTGACTTAACTTAGATGTGTTTTAGTTGTATTTACTTTCCTTTTTGAGTGATTGTCTTCTTTCTGAGACATTATTATGAACAATGGTTAAATTTACATACTTCTGTTCTTTAGCATGATTCAAAATATTTTGAATCATGCCACAAATAATTGTTAGCTTAAAAAAGTAATTGGTTGATGGAATTACTTTATTATTTTTGGCAAATTTCCAATATTCAAACTTCAAATATTTAATATTATAGATACTTAAATATATAATATATAAATGTATGTTTATAAATATATATAATATTATTACTCAGGTTGCTATAATAAGAGAATGATACATTTCTATCATCTTTTAATTTTATAAATGTGAACTTTATTTCATATAAAATGAAAACATATGTTGGAAAAATATCAGGGTAATGGTAATTGACTAAGCATTCTAACAGGAGATAGTAAACCTAGAAATAATGATAAATTTTTAATGGTTATGGAAGGATTTTCAAGATAAAATCTCAACAAGTGAGAAACATCTGTACGTTGACTTTCTGAAGAATTCAGAGGCTTTCATCAATGACATATATTTGAATACACATTCAATACATCCCTAATTTTTGGATAAATGAATTGCTTTAATCACATAAATGTCATCTATGTTAATATTATGTTAAATTAAATAATAAGAAATGTGTACTTTCTGTATTATTCCCAAGCAATTTTGTTTATGAGCACACGAGCAGCTTCAAGAATCAAATCGAGCACACTACATCACTCAGTGAAATTTACGGCAGATAAGGAACACAAAACACGAGAGAAAATGAAAGACAGAAAAATTACCTTTCTCAAAAAATCTGTGCTCATCTGAATCTTAAATCATGTATTCTTTTCCCTTCATATCATTCTTGATGGGAATCTTACAGAAAAAAATGAGTTAAACTGACTGTGCTTCACTGTCAAGAGAAACTTATGGTCAGGGATATATCGAATTCCCAAAGCTTCCATCATTAATATTTTATGAGTCTCGCTGATATGTCCTATCTAGAAGAAAATTTATCTTTCATTTGTGCAAGCACTGCCTGCTGAGTTATAGATTTCATCTCTGTAAGCTGAGTGGTGAAGTGCAAACGGCAGCAAAGGTAAGAGGAGGCAAAGTGTTCCCTTTATTTCTTTTACTGGAGTCTGGCTGCACTTTACTGGCGTTGCAGAGTCTGCCAAGCAAAGTGAAAGATCTTTGGGGAACTATGAAGTGTGTCAGTTCCACGCCAACATACTTCGCCTACACATGTGAATGCCCACCCGTTTAAACTGACTTGTCAATGAGATGATTAGCTATGGTGACTTTTTTTTAACTTAAACACTTATGAAGAAGCTTGATGCCTACAATGTTGGAAATTATTAGCTCAATCTTGAAAATTTCCTTCATTATAGTTGAGATAACTAAATGGCAAATTAATGATCTTCTAGCATTTCAAACTGAAAAGACAGGATGTTTTGCCCCTTGAGCGTGGCTGCCTTAGTTGAACTAGCTCATTTAAGACTCTGGAGCTGAGTATTTGCTGAGCCTCATCCATCCACAGAAAAGCGAAATGAGAAAGAGCATCTAATACCCACTTTCACAGTCAACAACACGGTGGGTGTCCATCTGTTAGGTCCACCTAGAACACAGGTCCATCTGGATTCCAAAGTGGATCTAGAAGTGGAGCAGGGTTCTCTCACGTGGTTGAAAAGATAATTTCTGGAGAAATGTATTTAGTGTATAACCAGAAAAAAAACAAAACAAAACCTGATGATGAGTTTTTTTTTTTTTTTTTTTTGCTAAAGAATATAGAATTCAAAACTACGAGAAACAACTGTTTCTTCTTTTCAGGGCTTTTATCTCAATTTTTAATTATATATTAACTAGTATGATCATTTAACATCTTTCTGACCTCTTAAAACGTAAACTGGACTCTGTTTATTTTGGTGCACAATTGTATCCCCTGGAGTCTTGTACACCAGTCTTGTACACAAGTTGGCAAGCAGTGGTGTTCAATTAGTTTTTGTTAAAAGATTTGCTTTCCTGTTTTTTTTTTTCACTGAGGAAGATTAGCCCTGAGCTAACATCTGTTGCCAGTCTTCCTCTACTTTATATGTGGGTCACTGCCATAGCATGATTTGACCAGTGGTGTAGGTCTGCGCCTGTGATCCGAACCTGCAAACCAGGGCCACCAAAGCACAGCGTGCCGAACTTAACAACAAGGCTACAGGGCTGGCCCCAAGATTTGAGTATTTTTAATTTTCATAAGTGCCTACTAGTATGTTCTACATAATAATCCTCAATAATGTTTGTGGTAAGAGTGATGATTTGTTCAAACTACAACTACTGATCGTAAGTTTTCATAAAGCACTGTGTTAGAAATAGAGAGATTCTAAAATGTCTAAGATTAATTTCTGGGGCTCAAAGAGTTGACCATTTAATTGAGGGAATAAGATATATGTGTAAAAATTATACAAAATGTGAAATATTAAGTGACAAGAGAACATATTAGCTGTAATTGTAAATGGGTATTAGATACACAGAAATGAAAGGACACTCCTGATAAAGAAAACTACGTAAGTACATTGGATGGAAAGAATATAAACCACAAATATTAATGCTGTTGTTAAGAGTAAGCCAGCTTAGAACGGCTGACAGGAGAACACCACCCCTGTCTCTAAGAACCATCTAAACCTAGCTTTCTCGTCAATTTGTCTATAATTTTTGTAGTGGAAACACACGATTCCCATGAACTGAAAGGATTAACATTCAACACTCATGCTAATATAATGGTACCAGCAGGGTATGAGAATGTTTCTCTTCTCACATTCTAGCTGGCAGCTGAGTGCTTCAAACTTTGTAAATCTTTGCCAATATAAAATGTGTTGCAGCAGAGGGAGAATGGTATCTTGTTTTCATTTGATCTTTACTTGTGATTTAAATATCTTTTTACATCTTGATTCTTTCTTCTCTAAACTTCAGTCCTGTTCCCATTCCCTTCTTCCCCAGTTTGTTTCCTCAACTCCTCAGAGTCCTCCCCAGGCTATACAAATGGGAGTGGAGCAGAGTCCTTTTTAGAGAAAAGGAACCATTTGTAGATACTCTCTTTCTAAGTAAAATGGTTGCTAGTTTTTACCTATCAATGAGTCAGCTATACCACTAATTCTAGCAAATTCTTTTATTTTTCTTTAACGTTATTTCAGGCATACCTCTGGATAATTTCAATTAGTTCAATATTCATTTAAGCCTTGTTTTGCCAATAACTCATTAACTCTATTCTATATTTATTCTTAGTTAAATTTGATGTCAATTTGTGAAAGCAATATTATTTTAACTAAGAAAGTATGCAGCATGGGAAATGAATAATCTATTTAAAGAAATAATATAAAAATTAAACATTAAATAAGCAAATACAACATGCTAAGATTGGGAAAAATTTCTGAATTTGCTTGATGTTAAAATCAAAATTTTCTTTAAAGCTAGAATCAAACTAATTAAATTTATATCATTTATAAAAAATAGAATATCCTTTATATTCTTAGACCTTAAAAATTCTCTAAATTAGCAGATTCCATAGTAACGTATCTCTGAAGCTGTAAATTCGTTTTCTAATTGTTTTGCTCATATCCATGAAGATTACTTGATGGCCTTGGTATAGATATAAGCTGCTGGTAATTTCTACATTCTTTTCTTCTTTTATTGAAAACATCAGTTATCTGGATTTTGTTTTTAAACCAATCTACTTTTTTCCCTTCATCATTTCTTTCACCTGCACTATTGCATGGGGTTTTTTTTGGGGGGGAGGGGGCTTACTTTACTAAATAACAGAATGGTTTTTGTTGTTGTTTGTTTGTTGCTTTCTCTTTCTTGCTTTTTAATCGCTTCACAATAGTTACAGCTTATTCAAAGACCAGTGGAACTTTTTTTTAAGTTAAATTGAAGTTTGAAAGCTGGGGAGTTTTCTAGGTGTATTCCACTTGCGACTCATTTTTGTCTCTCAGCCTTAAAGCCCTTAAAATTTGTGCAAAAATAACTACATGATGTGGACTTGCACAGTCTTTCATTTACAACTGAAAAACCAGGAACGTTAAGTTCACAAATTCCAAAGAGGAAGCATATAGCCAAGCACAGGAGAAGGGCAGGGAGTTTATTGGTGAATCTGGGGTGAGAAAGGGGGGTCAACATCTGAAATGACTCCTTTGTAACATAGACAATGGCATATAACAATGACATTGGGGATAGTTCTGAATTAAGGAGGGCATTTTCTACCTATGACTTTTGGGAGCTCTCTTGTTTACTCCAAGCGTTCAGGCTCCTCCAAATAATGTTCCTGTTCTCACAGCAGCTACCCTTTTTGCCTTTCAGTATATCCATATTTAAATAAAGTCTATTGGGGCGGGCCCGGTGGCGCAAGCGGTTAAGTGTGCATGTTCCGATGCAGCGGCCCAGGGTTCGCCGGTTCGGATCCTGGGTGCGCACTGACGCACCGCTTGGCAAGCCATGCTGTGGCGGCGTCCCATATAAAATGAAGGAAGATGGGCACGATGTTAGCCCAGGGCCAGTCTTCCTCAGCAAAAAAAGAGGAGGATTGGCAGATGTTAGCACAGGGCTGATCTCCTCAAAAAAAAAAAAAAAAAGAGAGAAGAAAAAGAGAAAAAAAATAAAGTCTATTGTCCCTTCCAGCCAAATAGATAAGTGAATCACATAACTGTGCTGTACAAATAATGTCCTAAAATGCAAATCTGGTCAGATCACTCTTGACTCTGATTCCTTTATTGGTTTCTCATTGTCTGTTTGGTTAAATAAATTTCTTAGCCATATCTTTCAGTCCCACCAAGAATCCTATGCCTCAGCTACACTGAATTACCTGCCATTTTTCAAACACATTTCATGTGAACTTTCATGCTTCAGTGCTTTTGAACATATGTTCCATTTTCTTAGACAAAACCCTGATCAAATGTCACCTCTGTGAAGTCTGTAACCCTTGCAGCAATGTTATTCATCCTCTTCTTTAGAAAACAGTTAGAGTACTACCTACGTCTTACTGCAATCTCTCTGTGCATGTCTGTATCTTCCCAAGGCTGTAAACACAAGCACAGAAGTCATATCGTGTCATCTTTGTGTTTGTAAATATAATAGATATTCAATATCGCTAAATGACTAGGACAATTAATTAACATGGCATTTTCCCACTAATTAGAGCTTTTCAGGTAAAATTCTTTAATGCAACCAAATTTCTCTAGCAGACAGAATTTTGAATTCTGTCCATTGCTATTTGAGGAAGTATTTTTTATTTGGCAGTGCTTTCTAGATCTCTTAAATAATAGATTATTATAGATCGACATAAATATAAGGGCTTTTAAAATCTAGATTTTAACTTACATTGCCTCACTTCTTTGCTTAGTTGTTAACTAAACCTTTGCTTAGAGAGATATTTTTATGAGAAAAAATAGGCTATAAATGAAAATCCACACTGAATTAACAATAAGTATTTTTCTGTATACATATTTTAGTTATTAATTGGATGCTGAGGCCTAAATTATCCAGAATATTAAAATATTCCTTCCTAATAACTGACATATATAAAGGGTATCATAAATCTACTAGAAAGATAGTACAAACTAAAAAGCCTCATCAGAAAGAGACAGCTTTCTGACCATTCCTTTGAGTAGTTTGTGTAAATAATATAAATTTCCCAAAAATCTATAAAAATATTTTGTCTCATGCCAAATGAAATCTTCAAACTCCTTTCCTTACCTCTTTCAGCAAGAAAAATAAACTCAGTCGTCTACTAATAGAAATGTTTTCCCCAGTAGTTTACATGATATTCAGTAAGGCTTACAATTCAATTATACTTTAAAATTTACGGGGTTTTAAATCTGAAAAATGCTTTAATTATCGTCATGGATTCTTCAAACAGCCTTGCAAAGCAAAGCTCAACAGCTTTTGATATGATCTTGAACTTTCCTATTAGAAAAGTGAATCCACAAGAGATTTGATAATTTCCATAAACCAACATATATAATAAGCCTTCTAGGATTGAATTAAAAGTAATTCATGATAAATAATGTGGAAAAATGCCTCTCTGACATTTTTTTTCCCCATGATTTTAATAAAATGGTAAGAGTTCATTCAACTCTAACAAAACTTGCTTAAGCATATAACTTAATATTTTATTTATCTTTTAGATATAAAAAACATATTGTATTTTCCAGTTTTGCTCTCAAATCCTTCCCAATTCCAATTTTATTATTTATCAGTCTTACATTTATACAAAGCATTTACAAAGATATCCACATTATTTTCCAGGAATATCTTTTGATTTAAAGAATATAACATTTTACACAAACATTTTATTCAATTCATATGCCACAGCATTCCATTTCCCTGGAAAGTTGAACATCTCTCCTTAGTGTTCATACTAGCCTGTTTTTCTTGGTCTACTCATCCCTTTGTTCATCCCTTTGTTGATTTCTTCTCATTTCAGAAGGAACCATAATTCTCTTGAGGAGCTGGGCTGAGAGAGCGTTTCCAGTTTCCATTCTGCTGGTTGGAAACACCTGTCTCCGCTGTTCTCTTGTGAGCTACCGACAGCCCCATCCCACCGTTTGCCTCCCTCCTAGAAGATACATCCATGCTGTAAGGGACAGACTTTAAAGCCTCCATCTTATGTGGCCTGTATAGTTGATAAAGACTACTCCGTCTAGGCTATGGTAAGCAGATATGTTTGCTTTTTTTGACACAAAACCACAGCGTGAAACTTCAATTTGAGCTGATGACAATGAACTGAAATGAGAAGGGTCTGCCCGTTTGGTTCTTGCTCCTCTCACTTGATCATGTCTCTGTGTTAAGAGTGCAGACGCAGCATCCCCTGAACAAGACCCTAACACTTGGAGAGTAAGTTATCACCTCACCTTGTCTACCTATGATGCAAATCAGCACACTGAAACTGACCAGGGAAATGGGAAACCGAGGTCTGCCACAGAATGGGAACAGAAATGAAGCAGGAAGCAAGAGGAAGCTCACAAAGCATTTTCTCTGAAAACTTTCTTGTTCTCAATTTCTTAGAGGTGGAGAGAGAAACATGCAAATACGACTATCTACTTTAAATAATTTAGTTAGGCATGAAATAAAATGAGCCCTACAGCTTCAGTTTTTCCAAAGGAAGTAGAGACCTCTGGGTGTGACAGACCTGTTTGTGGCTCAAGGCCTCTTGTCAGCTTTCTGATACGCAGCGGGAGGCCTCTAGACAGACTGACCTCGTCTAAGTTATTTCACTCAAAGAATGATTTTTACCTTATAGCATTTTTCCAGAGGCTCCAACTCTTTTTGTTTGTTTTTTAAACCAATAAAAATTATTTAGGTAAAATTCAGGAAATTTTTACAATTGTCTCATAAATTTTTAGGCAATAAAAATGGCCTATAAAGTTTAAAATCCATTTAGTTGCTTAACTGTTCATGTAAAATGCCTATTGTAGCTTATGTTATGTTTGTCTATTTAATCGCATCATAATATAATACTTACCAACCAAGAGAGTCCAATAAATTGGAAATAATTCATTCAAATAATTTTAATTAATAAATCACCTTTAACTATAAAATTCTATCCTAAGAATTATAAATCCAATAAGCCTCAAATTGGGCAAATGTATAAACAGCTAATGCCTAGCAGTAAAAGTAAAAGAAAGAGAATGCAAAATGGTAGAAACATTTCTAGCTCAGATTCTGGATCCTCAGAAGAAGATTCACCTGAAGAATTCAGCCCAACAGAGGACTCATTCTTTTAGGAAATGGTGTAAGGAATGAAATCTTGGGTTTGGACAAGGCTGGTGAGGAAACCTCTTGGCGGCTAGACATTTCTTAGTGCTAATGGGCCATGAGTTGGCCAGGAAAACCCCCCCGTAGAAAGTAATGGGAGGGGAGGGCAGTCTTCTTATGCTTCCTGGAAGAAGGTGGAGGAGGAAGGAGGTCCTCCTTCAATCGATTTCCCCCATTGTTCCATTCCCAATATGGGCCTCCAACCTAGTGATGATATAGAGGAAGAAAGCCTGGGTCAGGTGCTTCACTTTCAAGTAAAGAGACAGAGAGTGAAAATGCAAATTGCTAAGAGCATCTTCAGTATCAGTTTCACTGAACTCCATTTTTAAGGATGCTGGATCATCTGTTCCCTCGACGGAAGGCTTGTAATAAATTATGAGTCCTGCCGGTCCAGGTTGAGGAAAAGCAGGAGTGAACTTTCTTGCTGTGCCAGAGTGGGAGCAGGAACAAAAGTAGAGGTGCTAGCTGGTGAACATAGGACATGGGTCCTGTATCCCCAAGTCCTCTCAGCTGGCATGTCTCTTACTAATACCTCAGAGGATTCCCCGGTCCTCTTGGGCCTCTGCCAAAGGCCACAATTGGATTACCTCTTTAAAATTTCCAATCTAACATTCACTTCAGTTAATTTTGATCTGCTGTGTGTTCTTTTCTCTTAAGTCATTGAAGTTTCTCAGATCAGCCTGTGCTGTTGACCACACATATATTTTCATATCAGAGGCAACAGTGCAGATGTTTAAGGAACAAATTGGTCTTTCCTTTAAGCTTTGGTTTGGTTTTCTTTTTGGAGGTATTCTACTCTTCAGGACTATGGTTCATGTCTCTCTCCATCTGCTTTGCAATGTCATTATTCCTCTCTCTAAACTATTCCTTCTCTCTACAGTTAGTTTCCTGGGAAAGCATGTTTTTTTTTTTTTTTCTGTTAGTTTCTTTTTTCACTTATTGATATAGTTCAGTCATTAACTTAAGTTTCTGACGAAGTTTTTGAACCTTACTTTCAATCTCTGTATTTTCTGATTCCAAGAATTTATTCTTGTTTTGCAGAGTTTGACGTAAGTCATCATTAGTTCTTTTATCTTCTCTAGTAAAATATACATATGTATATACACACTCCCAGGAAAGTCCTGCTCCTTCCTCTCTGGCTGGCTGGCTATGCAAAGGCCAGAGCCCATCTAATCTGTGGTTGATTATTGGGTGTCTGGCCTTTGTGGATTATTGAGGCACTCTCTTCACTTAGCCGCCCTGCTCCCAGCCAGCTGTGGCAGGGCAGTAGATAAAAGGCCTGTAGGCCTTGGGTGGGCTCTCTTAGCTCTTCTCTCCTGCTCCAATCTTTCTAAGGCTGTGGCCTTGCACTTGGTGAAGCCCTTCTGTGAAAGAGTGGTCAATGCTACAGAGTTGGTTTGTGATGGAGACTCCTTGGAATTCTAATTCATCCCTCCAACACACATGTGACTATTAATAGCTTTATAAATATTGGGCTGATTTCTTTTTATTTCCTTCTACGGGAGAAAGTCTCCTGCTGAGGTGCCCTTAGGGATGAGAACAGTCATGAGATTCTTTCACTCTGGGAAGGATTCATCCTTTTCTGCAATTTGGTCATTTAACTTTGTGTATTTGGTTCTCTAAGGCGTTAAAAAAAATATGACTTTGTAGCTTATCTGGCTTATTCTTAAGTGCTCTTTTAATAAGCATCTCCCCACAAAACTCTTCTCCTTCTTTTGATTAGGATGACCCTACCTACAAAGATATTGATTCAAGTCAAAGTTGAGATAATGGATTTGCTTCTCACATACTGAATCCAATAGCAATGCTGATCCTTCCACAAGTGACTGGGTCAATAACAGCACCTTAAATTAGAAAAAAATTAAACTATATGTATAATTTTTAGATTTTACTTAGTCTACTTGTCTGAAACCTAATACCTATAGTGGAAAAGTCTCCATTCTTAATATTCCACGTGTAACATGGCACTGAGGTGACATGAACAGTGTAAACCATGGGAGGTTGAGTAAGCAAATGAATCTATACAATATTCTCTTTCTTAATTGATGTCTACTCTATCCTTCCAGTCCTCTAGGCCAATTAGAGTCATTCTTAACTCTGTCTTATAATCTATACCCAATTCATCAGGAAATCCTGCTGGCCCCACCTTCAATATACATCCATAATATAACCATGGCTCACTAAAACTACTGCTATCACCTTGGTCCAAGCTACTATGATTTCCTACCTGGATTTAGCCAGTATGGTTTTAACATATCTCCGTTCTTTCACTCTTGTAACCTTACCTCCTTGCTCACCACTTCCCCAGTCTATTCTAAATAGAGTAACTAGAGTGACCTTACTAAAATGAAAGTCAGATAATCTAATTCTTCTACACAAAACTGTATAATGCCTTCTCATTTCTTTTGAAATAAATGCCAATTACAATGGTCTAAAAGGCCCTCATTGATTTAGCCCTTCCTTGACCTCACCTCCTCTTCCTCTGCTCTTCTTCCGTTAGCAGCAGCCCCACTGCCTTCCTTGTTGTTCTTTGCACATGCTTTTGAGCCTCCTGATGTAGGAACTTTGCACTCGATGTTCCATTTCTTTTTAAACTCTCTTCCCCTAAATATTCCTGTGGTTGTAACCCTTACCCTCCCTCAAGTTGCTGTTCAGATATAACTGTCTCAATGAGATCTGTCTTAACCATTAAACTGCAAGTTCCTCTCTCCAAATGGCATTTTAATACCATTCAATTTGCCCTTTTATTTTTTCTTTTCCATAGAATTTATCACTTTCTAATATACTGTATGACTTATTTATTGTTTATTATCTGTCTTAGACTAGATTGCAAACTTTTAAAGAAAAGGATTTTTTTCCTCTGATGGTTTTCAAGTACCTGGTAAATAATAGATATAATAAATATTTGTTGAGAGAATGAATCAACATGAGGGAAAAAGCTAGTCAAACAATCTATTTCTTGTGCATATATTCAATCATGATATTCACCAACAGATATTTTTGCCCAAATTTCAAGTTTAGTATAAGTTGATGGTCTTAGTGAAAATTCCCTTAATAATATTTATTTGTATAGATGGCAGTAGTTTTTAATAGTTATAACTCTTTGTATAGATCTTTTTTTTTTTTTTGGTGAGGAGATCAGCCCTGTGCTAACATCTGCCAATCCTCCTCTTTTTTTTTTTTTCGCTGAGGAAGACTGGCCCTGCGCTAACATACATGCCCATCTTCCTCCACTTTATATGGGACACCGCCACAGCATAGCTTGCCAAGCATTGCGTCGGTGCGCGCCCAGGATTTGAACCAGCGAACCCCGGGCTGCCGTGGCGGAGTGCGTGCACTTAACTGCTTGTGCCACCAGGCTGGCCCCTAGATCTTTCTTAATAAGCTGAGACGTTAAAGCTCCATCTATCCCTAAAGAGATTTTTAGAAAAATAAAATATTACTAGAACATACAGAGGTATTCTTGTCAGAATACACCTAGAGTAATTATCTCCTACCAGGTCCATAATCAGTCAGATTCAGAATCATATTTTTGTACTGAGTTCTAATAATACAGTTAATTAACAATTTTTAAAAAATTGACCAACCAAGAAGTGAGCTCATTATTTTGAAAAAAACCCATGGGAAAATATGTACCTAATTTGCTTATTTAAGAGTATTCTGGTGTTTCTAAACAAGGATGAAATCTAGATTAGCATGTAGAATGTTGCCCGTTTTCTCTAGATTGTAGCTAAAGAAGAAGTTCAAAACTTCTGAAATAATATAGATAGTCCCAAGGTAAAATTCCAAAGGTATATTAGTTTTAAATGCAGAGGTAGGCAGTGGAGAATATGACAAGACAAAGCATAAAGAGAGTAGGGAAGTGCACTCAACCATATTAAATGCATTGTGAAAATACCACAGCAAGAAGCCGTTCAGCTTTGGGGGTTAGGAAAGTACCAAGGCATCATGGGAATATGTAGAGATGGGAAAAATATAGATCCAAAAGGAAGTCGAAGCTGAAAAAAGCCATCTCTTTTAGAGGAAAAAACTCAAATAGACAGTATAAAGCAAAATTCAGAGGATCAAACAGGGCAGAAAAAATTCATAGAGATAGCCCCAATTGTTTTTTTGAAGAATAATACAGCTACGTAAATAATTTATAAAACATGCTTTGCAGTTGGCTTATAACAGTATCATTTAGGCCATAAAATATTTATTAAGTTGACTTCTGATTTTTCAACAGTACCAATAGTGGTTAACATTTATATGGCTCTTAGGAAGGCTGCAAGGTTGTGCAACTCCAGGGAACACATCTTATTCATGTATTAGACCATGTGAATGATTTCGCTTCACATCAGGTGATGGGGAAGCAATAGCACCGTGTCAGTGCTTTGCATATGTTATAAATTCCATTAATCTTCTCAATAATTGCATGAGTTATGGATTTTTATTGTTAATCCTATATTAGTTTCTCTCCAGAGAAACAGAACCAACAGAAGATATATCTATATATATCATTCTTTCTCTCTTTCTACGTATATCTACCTGGCGCATACAATTATGGAATTTAGAATTCCCATGATTTGCTGTCTGCAAGCTGGAGGACCAGGAAAGCTGGTGGTGCAATTTCACTCTGAGTCCAAAGGCCCAAGAACCAAGAGAGACAAGGGTGTTAAGTCCTGGTCTGAGTGCAGAAGATTGATGTTCCCGCTCAAAGAGACAGGCAGAATGAACAAATTCTCCCTTCCTTTACCTTTTGTTTTGTTCAACCCCTCAACGGGTTGAATGAGGTCCACCACATTGGGGAGGGCAATCGGCTTTATTCATTCTACCAATTTAAATACTAATTTCATCTGGCAACATCCTCCCAGACACTACCAGAAATAATGTTTAGCCACACATCTGAGCACTCTGATCCTATCAAGCTGACACATAAAATTAACCAATACATCCTTACTTCACAGATTTGAGGAGTAAAGAACAAAGTTAACTAACTTGTACAAGTAAGATAGTTAATGTAATGGAGGTTGGATTTTAATCCAGGAAGTCTGTCTTTATGATCACTGTTCATAACTAGGACACTATACTGCCTCTTCAAAATAAGACTTAACTGAATATCTTCAATGTTTTGAGCACCATTCTTAATGCTAGGAAACAGCAATGCAATAAAAGAGAATCTCTTGCTCTTATGAGCTCTTATTTCTGTAAGGGTATGCAGACAATAAGTAACAGCTAATGTATAGGGTGTTCACTGAGTGCCAACAATGGTTCAAAGCTCCTTATAAATATCAATGCACTCAATCCTTACAACAACTCTATGAGATAATTACCATTGTTATCCTCTTTTACAGACAATAGAACTGAGGACAAAAGGATTAAGAGACTTGCCCAAGGTTATAGAGCTAGTAAATGGCACTTCCTCTACTCTTAAATACTTTGCTACATTTTCTTAGTTCAGTTGCAACAACCCATGCACACTCATGTCACTAAACTAATTATTCAAAAAGATTTTCTGAAGCAAATATACTCAGAACTTTTCTAGGAATTCCTGAAATTCTCTTATTATCTGTTTTGTTTTTCTTTTTTTCCCACTGTACTTTTTTTTTTTTTTGGTGAGGAAGATCAGCCCTGAGCTAGCATCCATGCTAATCCTCCTCTTTTTGGTGAGGAAGACCGGCTCTGAGCTAACATCTATTGCCAATCCTCCTCCTATTTTTGCCCCAAAGCCCCAGTAGATAGTTGTATGTCATAGCTGTACATCCTTCTAGTTGCTGTATGTGGGACACGGCCTCAGCATGGCCAGAAAAACAGTGCGTTGGTGCACTCCCGGGATCCGAACCCCGGCCGACAGTAGCGGAGCGTGCGCACTTAACCGCTAAGCCACGGGGCCAGCCCCCCACTGTACTTTTAAAACTCCCAGGTTATATCAACACTTTGGTTGTTGTCTACATGAAAGAGGGGGAGAAAATGATATAACTACCAGTAAGTAATAAAAATTAAAATAAAGAGCCAGATATGTTTGTGACTATACAAAATGTGTCTTTACATATATCTACATCTGTGAGTCTCATGATAGACAGATACTAGATAAATATACACAGTCACATGTATTTATACATGTATATTCTTTCCTTTTTCTCACCTCATATATTTTGAGCAACAAAGTAAAGAGTGGATGGAAGGATGTTTGGATAGATGGATAGGTAGAGAGATGGATTGATTAGTTGGGTAAATAGGTAGGTAGGTAGGTAGATAGATAGGGAGATGGGGAGGAAATACGTATACTAACAAACTGAATTAAAAAATATATAGCTGAGGAAAATTGAAATTGAATTTGAAAAAGAGAATATTGTGCCAATATATCTATCCCCTTTTTTCCTCATGATAATGAATTTAGGGAGAATTACCTAGTTTCTTAGGACCTTACCCAGGTAATTTTCTTCTTTGGAGAAGAAAAATATCTAAGACTCTAACTTTTACCTTAAGTCTCATATTATTAACAGAATTATGGTATTGGAACATCTGAGAGGAATAGGAGTTAGATTTCCATTCCCTTATGCAACACATTCTTCAAAACAAGCCCATATGAAAGGATAAAAAAATTGAGCCAATGATTCAGTTTTCAATGGCTCTGAAGAATCTTAAGAGACCACATGGAGTACCCATATACTCCCACTGCAACGTTGACTTCTACTATAAAAATATGGATTATTCCACAAAGTAGAGACTCTAAGTGCTTATTGATTATGACATACTATTCAGTAATGGAGATGGAAAAACTAGTATTTTCAATAGGTACTTTTGCTAATGAAGTTCTTGACATCTATATAAGTGATTACAATTGATTAGAAAATATTTTTTCAGAAACGGTTTTTTTAGTGCATTGGGAAGCATGCATTCTATTTTCAGAATAAAACATTTGCTCAAATGAAAATTTAACAGGTATTTCAGATCTCTTATTTCTGTTACCATTTCCATCTAAAACCATGAATGAAAGAGTTAACCTTGGTTATTGTAGTTTCTGAAAATAAGAATGTGCGTGTCTGCTCAGCTCACACTTCCAACTCACTTTCCATAGTGGATGTCAGTGTAGATCTGCATCTTCTTCTGGAAACTATTATATAATTCAATAGATGACAAAAGGCAAATTTCTTGGTAATGAACATTAGTTCTTTTCATTTTAATGTTAATTTGGCATTTAATTTAAAAAAATATATAAATACACTTACCTGTTAACTTAATGACAAAGCACTTTATATTAAATATCAATGTTCTTTATTTTTCTTCTGCAGAATGAAGAGCACCTAAAGGAAGTTGAGGGTATTGTCAAGTCACAGGCCTTAATCTGTTCGTCTCATTGTCCTTACTTCTTTACCCTGACTCCA
This sequence comes from Diceros bicornis minor, assembly GCF_020826845.1. Taxonomy (NCBI): domain Eukaryota; kingdom Metazoa; phylum Chordata; class Mammalia; order Perissodactyla; family Rhinocerotidae; genus Diceros; species Diceros bicornis. The sequence continues at coordinate 34,675,031 of NC_080764.1, read as the reverse complement.
CCAACCCTGCTCATGGCAAAATAGTGAGGTATAATTTTAACACTTTTACCAAAGGCTGCCTTCCTCAAAATGATATCCCAACTGACATGAAGACTTCACATTGAACTCCTAGGGGGACTACTTCTCAAGCTTTTTTCCACTTTAACATCTCTGAAAGGTAGTACATAATTCTTTTATTAATAGTGGCAAAGCAAGCGTTTTTTAAAGGGTGAGAAGCATGTATACTCTGACATGGATGTTTTCTTTAGTTTATTACACTTTTAAGTATAGGAGCTGTTTTTAAAATACAAGCAAGCACTTTAACTCATTTTATTAATTTTTTTCGTAAAGTGTTTGTTTTCTAAATCAGTGCCTCAGGAGACCAGGGCTCTGAGGGAAGACTCCACAAGATAGAAGAGGTTTAATAAGGAAAATATAGGGTGGATAAGCAAGGTTTTTTCCTTAGAAGACAAGATTCATGTCAGTAGTGGTGTAAACATGTGGAAAGCCCTGACTGACAAGAGTAGAATTTGTGTATTGGCTATCTAGTCAAATCCCAGCATAGTGAAAAATAAATGAAAAGCAATAGGATATATTGGAGTATATGAGGAAGCCATTTGGATTAAAACTAATTCGGCCTGACCTTGTTTTTCCAAAAGGGCCTGATGTGGCCTGTTGAGTATGCATTGTACATCTGCTTTAAATATTTACTATGTCCCAAAGACAAGAATGATGCCCCTAAGGATAGGGATGTAACTTCTCCCACATCAACATTTCCTTTAGGATAAGCATCTCTCCCTAGACTAAGGATTAATCACTGACCCGCTGTGCTCACCTTGTGACCACTGACCTGCTGATCACCAATCTGCCGTGCCAGCTAAGCATCTCGTGACAGTTGTGAAAAGGACATTCCTGTCGTATGTGATGTAAGCTCTTTGTTCCAAGATGGCATATAACCACTCTGTACACCCCACTTTTTCAGTGCCCTTCTTTAGGAAGGCTCCAGGCTAGTCTTCAGATCTGGCTCATAATAAACTCACCCCAATTTTGATTTATAGATTGGCTATGGATTGTTTGCATCAATAATAGAGATAGTACTTGATAAATATTTTTTCAAGTGAATGGGATTAGGAGGGATTCACTCAAGGGAATAAAAATTATAGAAAATAACCTTATATTTTCTTATAAGAAATTATAAGTATTTCTTATAATTGTAAATGACCCAAGATACTCTCTCTCCTATTATTCCTTTTGAGAATTTTGCCTAAGTATGATCAACGACAAGGCAAAGTTGAGGAGGTAATAGCCTCTTGCTGAGGGTTCAGTTAGCAGCTTCAAATGCTGAACTACGAAAGCAAAAGAAAAAAGGTCAAACTCTGACTAAAGAATGGCACATTCAGCAATCTCCTCTTTAAAACATCTAAGGACACCCAATGGCCATCATTAAATATCACTATATAGTATGGTCTTGTCTGATGGGAGGATGGAGATTGGAATGAAGGTTAGAATGTAAAAGCAGAAAGAAAAATGGGAATTTCCCTAAAAGGTTACCCTGAAAACATTCCTAGTTACTCAAAACTATAGTATAAGTGATCTATAGATATATACATATATATTTATATACACATATATAAACAATAACATGTATGGGTAAATAAATAATGTATATATGCAAAATATTTAAAGATATATGTGTGTACTATAATTACAATCACATTCCTGTATCTTTAAACAGTAGAAATATTTAACCATTGAGAATAAAGTGAAATGGAGAGTATTGAGAACAGATTCACAGGTCTCAACTTCTTCTCACTCCAGTATGTGCCCATTGAATGGAATGGCTAGGTCATTGGCTCACTTGTGCTCTCTCTCTCTCTCCTCCTTTCTTTCTTTTTTTTTTCCTGAGGAAGATCAGCCCTGAGCTAACATCCAATGCCAATCCTCCTCTTTTTTCTGAGGAAGACTGGCCTTGGGCTAACATCCGTGCCCATCTTCCACTACTTTATATGGGACACCGCCACAGCATGGCCTGACAAGCAGTGTGTCAGTGCCCACCCAAGATCCGAACCTGTGGACCCTCAGGCTGCCGAAGTGGAGCGCGCACTTAACCGCTATGCCACCGGGCTGGCCCTTCTCTCCCTCTTTCCATTTTCCTTTTTTTCTTTCTAGTTGATCTCCTACCCCATTCCCACCCAGAAGGGCTCCAAAGTTCTTCCTGCTGTGCTGAGTTCTGTTACACTGGTGGCCATAGTTAAGCCCCTCTGCCTTGAGCCTTGGATAAGACTCTTCCTCTAACCTTCCAGATGCTTCTTTATCAGGAGTGACTCACAGTGTCAGTACCACACTGCCATGCCACTCTTTGTCTCCTGTTTTGGCAGATGCTATTGACAAGGTATCTCTTCCTTACCAGATTGTGAACTGCATTTCTCCTCCCTTTATTCTCTTCTCTTCCTGTCTGGACTTTGTTTTGTTTTGTCTTTTGGCCACCTGCTATATCTAAATATTCTGGCGTTAGCTAAAGTTACTGCTTTGTCTTGCCCAATCCAACTCCTTTCCTTTGGCTGAGAGAGCAGAAATAATCACTGTTATGGGTGATTTATTTAGGTTAATTTACCCGTTAGTAACTTAGTCAGGCTTTATCACACACATGTTTTTGTTTTCATAAAATTTTTCTTTATATTTTTGATTTCTCTATTTTATTTTGATTACCATGGAAAATAGGCAACGTATATTTTCATGTTGAAATGATCAAATAGAACATTGAAAAATATTTGGAAATATATTAAGTGCTATTACAGCAGCAGCAGAAAGAGCTTAAAGAATTCCTACACCTGTATATGCCTCAATCTGGTTGTAAAAACTTGTTAGTGAACACACAGACACACAGGCATCAAATGTACTATGAATTCAATCAGAATCAAGACATGGCAACCACAGTTTCATGTCTATTGCTGTAATAAGCGCAGGTGGTTGGAGTTATACATTCTACTCAAATTTAGTAGGTATGGAGAAAAAGAAGGACAGGTTTATTAACTGGAGGGAAAACATATTCAAATAACGATGTTGCCCCATAAAGCTAGCTTCCCAGTGTGAGTATGATTTAAAACACAATTATAGTTTTCCATTACTGTAAAAATTTGGGGGTAGCAAAATTAAAGTATTTAATTTTTAGAATAGGCTTATGCTCTCAGCATGGAAATATCTGGGTTTTTTAAAGAAATTATGTATGAAATCAAGGCTATAAATAGTGCAGATGTTTCCTAGGCATTCAACTCTAGATAAAGAAAAAAATCAAAAGTGAATGACATTTAGTTGATGTGAATATCAATCACCATTGTTTCTCTGTTATTCAAGGGGATGTGGACAGAGGGAGTGTGTGCTATAGTGTAACATAGTTTTAGTACTCCTTGTTGGAGAAAATATATGTGGTTATTGTGGGTAAGAAAGCAATAATAGTGAAATATAAATAAAAAACACTTGAAGAGATCCTAGATGATGGATTATGTTTTAAAAACACATCCTAGTAACCTATAGATGTTAAAGAACAATAATGAACTGGTTTTCATTATCATTGATTTGTTGCCATGGTGACTTTTTGAGGTGATGGGAAGGCAGCATAGTCAAAGTGATTTAAATTTGAGAGTCTGATCTAAACCAGAGACACGTGTTCATTGGACAGAAAATAGGGACCTCATTTTAATCTCCTAAACATGCTATTTTTTATAGTGATACACTTACTTTGATGGCTGTTTTTTGTCCACATGAATTTACAAATTCCCCATGAATCCGGCTATCTGCAATCAAGAGCTAGTGCTCATTTAGCACAACTGATAACACTAGGGGACAATGTCTAATACAGCTTCTGGAATGCAGAATGGAGATTACTTGTTACAGGAATTGAATGAAGTCTGGGGGTGACATCTCAGTGACATTTTGGACTATTGCTGTGAATGTAGCTTTTACATCGAGGCCTTGCTCAATTGTTCAGTTACAGAAAGGACCAGAGAGATCATGCTGATTTCTAAAAGGAAAAAGAAAAAAATGGGGTCGACGTAGATAAGGCCAACTATCTTAAAACATTCCCCTGTTGTCCTAAAAGATAACATTGCTGAGTGTGACAGGCTATAGGCTCTGTCTCATGGGACATGGTACAGAGCGTTTGACAACTGAGATGCTAGCTTAAAATCTTCATTTGAAAGAAAAAGTCTACGTTGTGAAGCCTATACATCACTAGAGAAGGGAGACATTATATAGCTCATTACAGTTTGCGCAGTGTGCTGTCTAGGGACCCCTGGCCCAGCGGGAGCTCTTAGTAGAAGAATCCTTGGCAGGCATTTTTCTGCAGGGAAAGTATTTCTGTTAGGAACGCTGTGAGTCATGCATAGACACTTTATGAAAACACTCTTTCAGAGGTGTCACACGGTGGACCACAGCACAGTAAAATGAAAAGAGCACCAGCCTGAGAACCAGAAGATGGTATTTCTAACTCTGTCAATGCCGTTAAACCAGCTGTGTGACCTTAGGTTGGCCTCGTTTTCCTCATCTGCAAAATGAGGACTTTGGACTAAACCGTCTCTAAGGCCTCTTCACCTCTAAAATCCTATGATCCTATTCAACATTGCTATGTGTCTTTATTTTCCCAGAGGGATGATTCCTTTGACTAACTGGAACTAAAGTAAAAGCTTCTACTGAAAAAGGAATTGGTAAGCAACAACTCGTTTGTCTTACTTTGTTTCTTCAGAGACATGCTGGAGCATATCTTTTTGTCAAATATGAGATTTTCTTAAAAGAGATTTAGTAATGACATACATCAACCATAGTTTAGGCATCTTCTGAGAAAAGAGAAAAAAACCTGAGCACAGTTGTAAATGGTAAATGGTAAACGCTAAGTTTCAGGACAAAATTATCAAAAGGAAAGTTTAATATAAGTATCAAACCATTACAAATGATATGAAATATGTTTAAAACTCTTCTCCCTCCATAAAATATCTTTTTGGGAGATTTGTTCATTATAAAAAATCAATGGTGTGGGAAAAAATGGGAGGGCATTTATAAACCCAAAATTAATCTGAATCTTCCAACAGCAAAATAAATATAACATATTTTATTGATGTTACTCTCCCTGTGTTTTGCATTCTCATCTGTCATAGACTGAATGTTTGTGTCCCCTCAAAATTCTCGTGTTGAAACCTAACCCCCAATGTGATGGTATTTGGAGGTGGGGCCTTTGGGAGAAGATTGGGTCATGAGGATGGAGCCCTCACGGATGGGATTAGTACCCTTAAAACTGATACCCCCAAAGAGCTTCCTTGCCCCTTCTGCCACATGAGAACAGTGAGAAGACAGTCTTCCAGGAACCAGGAAGCAGGCTCTCACTGGTCACCAAATCTGCCGGCACCTTGATCTTAGATTCCCAGCCTCCAGAACTGTGAGGAATAAATGTTTGTCGCTTAAGCCACTCAGTCTATGGTATTTTGTTATAGCAGCCTGAACAGACTGAGGAAGTAATTGGTACTGAGAAGCAGGGATGCTGCTGTAAAAATATCTAAAAATGTGGAAGTGGCTTTGGAACTGTGTAACAGGTAGTGTCTGGAAGAGTTTTGAGGTGCATGTTAGAAAAAACCTACACTGCAATGAATGTTAAAGGTGATTTTGGTGAGACCTGCGAAAGAAAAGGGAAGCAGAAGAGAAAGCCTCAATCTTTTTAGAGAATAGCTAAGTAGTTGTGAACAGAATGTTGATAGAAAATATGGACGGTAAAGGCCATTCTGATGAGGTCTCAGATGGACCTGAGGAACGTATTATTGGAAACTGGCAGAAAGGCAATGTTTGTTGTAAAGTGGCAAAGAAATTGGCTGCATTGTGTTTGTGTCCTACTGTTTTGTAGAGGGTAGAACTTGTGAACAATGAAATTGGCTATTTGACTGAGGAAATTTCTAAGCAAGATGTTGAAGCAGTGGCCTGATTCCTCCTGATTACTTACAGTAAAATTCAAGAAGAAAGCAATGGCTTAGAGATAGAATTGTTAATCAAAAAGGAAGCAGAATTTAAAGATTTGGAAAATTCTTAGATCTCCATTTCCTTGGTGTCAGTTACTGGAAGTTTATTGTGTTGCTTTGGTGGTGTTATGTTTCCTTGATTCATCAAGATCCTTGCAACCTTGTGTAGGTGTCTGCTGCATTTGAAGAAACAGTCATTTCTTCCAGACTTTATGAATTTCCTTTGGTAAGCTAAGACTTCACCTGTGGATGGGGGCACACTGAAGGATGCTGTGATCCTGGGTTAAGCACGTGTGGGATGGCAAGTGCAGGGCGGTGTTCAAGGCAGCTCCCGGTTTGGGGAGGTATGGTGTCTCCTCAGCTCAGCCACCTGAGGTCCATGACATCACAGCTGCATGATCCTTGGTGGTAAGAGCTGTGGGGGGTCCGCAGTGGCTGTGCACCTGCATGCCGTAGGCCCTGACTCCTGTCGCTAGTCTGTATTACCATGCTTGAGCCTGCAGCTAGCCTCTGTAGCCACACAAGTGCACACCTGGTGGACAGCCTAGGTGCCCAGAGCTGTTCATGCACCCATATTTGGCCCCAGCCTGCACCACCATGCATGGGCCTGCAGCAGACAATTGCCACCATGCAAGCATCTGAAGCCAGCCCCTGCAGCCAAGCATGTTCACACCGTTGGCTTCAGCCACCAATGCCACCTGCCCTGGTCCCTTGCCACTGAACCTGGAGGTACCACTGAGGACCCCACAGCCTTTGCAGTCACTTCTTCTGGACTGTGTGGACTCCCAGCATATCTCTGTAAATAATGATAAATTAGTCTTTTCATCTGAATTTATATCACTTATTTTTTTGTCTTCTATGACTTAAAGCTTTCAAATTAATACAGAATATTACTAGCTATTGTGGGTATCTTTGTCTTATTCTTAATTTATTGAGGGGCACTTTAGATTTTAGCCATTTCATGTAATGTTTGCTTATGACGTCTAATGAATACTCTTGATAATGTTAAAAGACATAATATACATGAATCACAGTTTAGGCATCTTCAGGGAAAAGAGAAAAAAAAAAGTTGTAAATGGTAAATTGTAAGCTTCAGAACACAATTGTCAAACAGAAAGCCTTACATAAGTACCAAGTTATTTAAAATGATACAAAATATATTTAGACTCTTCCTCCTTTATTTATAGTCTCAGGCATAGTTGAAAAAATCTGGAAACGTTTTTCTTTTTTTTTTTGTGAGGGAGAACAGCCCTGAGCTAACATCCATGCCAATCCTCTCTTTGCTGAGGAAGACTGGCCCTGAGCTAACATCCGTGCCCATCTTCTTCCACTTTGTGTGGGACGCCGCCACAGCCTAGCCTGAGAAGCGGTGCATTGGTGCACGACCAGGATCCGAACCCGGGCCGCCAGCAGCAGAGTGCGTGCATTTAACCGCTATGCCACGGGGCCGGCCCCTGGAGATGCTTTGTCTTGTTTTATTGCATTTTCATCAAGAGAAATATCCTCTAGCATTTCTATATTTTTAATACATTAAAGTTTAATTTGTAGCCAACTTCTGTGTATCTTCTATAGGCATAACACAATAACATGTAGACACAGTTGTAGATTTGAACTACGTGTGGGATCAATCAAGATGGCATGCACATATATCTGTGTTAGATTGAGCTTATTGGTTTTTTTTAATTAAAATCTTTGATATCCTTCCCCTCACTCCTTCCATTGAATTGTCAATTCTCAGGAAAATGTTTTTCAAATTCTATTTCTAAAGAAAATGTTTGCTGATTTAACAGTTTTTCTGTATATTTCCAAGGTGTTTTGCTTTATGCATTTCTTGCCCTGCTAATCATCTTGGTGGGTTGCACTACTTATCATTGAAATTACCCATCTTTTTACTGTGTAAGCGGTTGTCTTTAAATGCCATCATATCTAATTTAAAATTAGTTACCACTTAATTGTTTATCACTTAATTTTAAATCATTTTTTGCCATTTCACTTTAGATATGTTTCTCCTCAGAAAATTTTACTCAATTTGTCTTTATTTATTCAAACCTGAGAGTCTTTATCATTGAATACCATATTATTCAATCCATTCTTTTTTGTAAGTGATATATTTGATCTCATTCCTTTGATAACATATATCCCATATTTAAAATGTACTATGAATTTATTGTTTACTTTTTTTCCTTGGGAAAATATTGTCTGATTGACTAAGTTTTCTAAAGTTTTATTTATCTTTACAAATATTACTGCTCACAACCACAATATTACCATCTATTTGGGATTAACCAAAACTTTGACTATATTCACTGATCACTAATATTTCATATACAATATCTTCCACCTTGAGCTATTTTCTCTTATTTAACTTTCATTTGAGTGGAGCAGATCTTCAAGTAACTACCATGTAGAAGACCCATGGATGATGTCCTTTCTGAATTCTTGAACATCATATCGTGCCTATTCTTAGCCCACAAATATGAACAATATATTGGCTGGGAGTAGATTCTAGTTTTGCAGTACTTTCTTCTCAAATATCTGTAAGTATTCTTCACTTTTTTCTAGAATCTAATACTACGATGAGAATTCTAATACCAGTCTGGGTTTTTTTTTCCCTCAGAGGAGAAGGTTTATTTCAAGGCTGGTAAGTCCTTGGTGATCTCCTAGACCTTTAAACAATGACAATTTAGAGTCTTTCTTAAAAACCCAAAGCCACAAATTTGTTTGGATGCTTCTCGCAGATCCATTAGTTAGATCACATCTAACCTTACTTTTTGAGAAGGTGGGCAGGAGAAGGAATAATTAACTTGGGCTGCCTTCCTCAATTCTTCTTAAAGTGTGTTTTCCTAACCGTAAAAGCAACAAATGTTTGTTTAATTTACCATTGGAGAACAAAAATTCAGAGAAAAACACGACTCAGTTTCTTTACTTGCTGCAATGATTTATCTAAAAAGTTAAACATGTATCCTCTCCTTTCCTCTTTCCTATAAAATGTCACATAAAGTATTAAACCAAACAAGCAAACAATAAAGATATCAAAAACCAAAGGGAAAGAATTTAAAATAAGTTGAAGTGCCCAGATCAGGGACTATTCTAATTCTTGGTGCTTAAATAGGAATATTTTGTAAGAAAAAAATCTTGCTTCAGATGTTTTTTAAAAAAGAGATTTAGTAGGAAGGAAAGAACAAAAGCAATAGCCTTGAATAACAGCTACTTCCCAAGAATTGAGTCAATGAGGTAGAAACACAAAACCACGATGTGTAATTGTCGAAATTTCTTAACATGAATCTAGTGATGGGTTGTTAACCATTTTCCCCCTACTGGTTCCGGATATTAATGTTACTATGAGAATCCTCAGGATACTTTGTTTTATATGAAGCATTAATGCATTTTCATATCACTAGCCAAATGCACAAAAAAGCAGAGCATAAAATGGCTAATCAGGCAGGAGAAATTTAAGCATAAATGACAGTATCTAGAGACTAGTAGACCTTGTCCTGAAATGGCTGAAAGTCTAAAGCAAATAATAAACAGCAAACTCAAAGAAATAATGAGACCTTGAAACTCATAGCTTTACAATTCCTTTCTTATTTTACGTGATTCCACTGAAAAGTGGCTTAAATATAGAATTGCCAAAGAAAATAAAGTGATGTTCCTTGACACAAAAGTATGTTTCTATGTATCTCTTGACTCAATGGAGAGCCCTTGAAGTGTATCATAATATCTATGTGCTAGCACAGAAGTTTCACATAACTTGCCAGTGTCTGTTTCTGGCATTCATCAGACACACAAAGGCATTATGAGAGGAAAGATAGCCTTCCTTTTATCTGACAGCAGCTCCCCAGAGAGGATCCCAAAGGCACAAAGGCATGGTCACTAGTATCACAGGAAGAATTAGAAATTGTCTTTCCTTGTCTTTTTAACTCCGTCCTCTGTAGCAAGTAAGTATAGTTTTTCTTGTCACCCCACAATAACCTGTGGCCCTCTAGTCTTTTCTGATAGATGACAGGATGAAAGTACCTACAAAAATGAAAAGGACCTTTGGCTTTTTCATTGCAGATCATAATTCTCTCAAATAACCATACACCACCTCATGCTCACATAAAAATCAGTGATCGTAGGTTACGAGGAAGAATTTAAAAATTGCCTTTTGATGTGCGAAAGCAAATATCATGTTATTGCACACTCCACTATCCACATGTTCAATTAGGTGATAACACTCATACAGCTTGGAAAGAGCTGGAAGAAGGATGGCGATAGTTATCATTACCCTATTCTTTCCTTTATAGAAAAACCAAGGCCCAGTGACTTGATGTGATTTCATTTCCCAAGATCATTGTTATAAACAGTGATAGAAAATAGTAAAAAAGGATGAAAAATGTTATATTATTAACATTGGGGATATGTATATGTGGAACATGTGCACTCTAGGGAAATTTTAGCACTAATTCATATAGAATAATTTTAACTAAGTTCTCAGTTAATTCTGTTTTTCGTTTCTTTTTGAGTTCCAAGAGGAGTCTCCATCTTACCCTTAACCATTCTTCTTAAGATTATAGATCCATCTTCTCTTTGCCATTATATTTAGTTTAACTGAATCTTAAGTGCCTGCGATACATAGACATCCAAAGAACTATGACAAAAACACATCGTCTAAGAAGCATATGATTGCTCCTTTAACTCAACATATAAAGCTATCCTTCCTATCCCCTCTAAATCTCATCGAAACTTTGTCTCCGTTTATGCTCTCATCTACCATATAATGTCAGAGGAAAGTGTAGATATCCTTCTTTGAAAGCTAGCCCTGAGTTCTTTTGTATTCTCCTTCAAAACCTCACTTTTCCTATTCTTAAATCTAATCTTTTTAATCTTATCAGTATGTCCCTTATGCTGACTCTTTATACTATATCATAGCATATCTAAGGTTCTCATATTTTTCAAATCTTCCTTTGACTTTTTTGATTCTGCATAAGCAATACTTTCTTCACCAAGCATGCTATTTAATCCTTTGATTGTAGGTTTTCACAATCCTCTTTCCTCTGTGACTGACTCCTGAAGTTTCCAATAGACAATACTTTCTCAATACCCATTCTTCTGTATCTCTCTAATGCATTTGGTAGAATTGATCACGTAGAAAACACAAAGATCTATTTAAAATTCTCATTGCTTCTCATTAATTATTTATTTGGAATTTATTATATGAAATCACTTTGCTATGTCCTATAAATTATACACAGCCCTTAACAGCAAGGGAATTACAGTGTGGGTTAATACTCAATAAAGGGCATTGTACATATTATACTGCAAGTAATTCTTGGCTTAAGGAACTATATTGAGCACAAATTTCCAGTAGCATTGGATCCTCTCGAATACCATCTACTTCCTAAATTTACTCCCCCCACAATTTCCAGAGCACTGCTTTCTTCCTGTCACTTCTATTATTTTATTACCTCTTTCGCTAACTTCTCTCTATCCTCTGCCACTTCATTTTGGCTGGTAAAATGTTCTGGATCTTGTCCTTTCCCCTGCTCTACTTATGCTGTCTGTGTCACTCTCTGTATGTTGCATCAGCTAGCATTCAGAGGTTGATGATTTCTATATCTCTATCTCTATCATCTATCTCTATCTGTATCATCATAAGACATATTTTCAATTCTATTCATGTATCCTACAATATCCCAAATTGGGCTTGATCCTATCTAAAAATCAATAATGAGATGTATTTTTCCAAGCCCACTACTACTAACTTCATACAGGCTTCCATAGTTCCTTACCTGAAATAATGTGATATTTGTTTTTAAATTTAACTTTATTTTGATAAGTAGTACATTTACATGATTCAAAGTTCAAAAAATACAAAACAGTGTATCTGGAAAATTTTCCCTTCATTACTTGTCTCCTAGCTACCCAATTTCTCTCCAAGACATTAGCAGTCTTGTTTCTAAAATTATTTCATGCTTATAGTAGCAAATAAGTATATACACATTCTTTTTTCTTTGCTTTTATTTTAACAAAACAGCAGCATGTTAGACACATTTTTGTGCCATTTTTCTTTCACTCAGTGCATCCTGGAGATTATATCACTCCACAAAGGGCTTTCTTCCTGTTTTTTTTCAATGCATCTAATTCTCTTGTATGGATGCACCACATTTTATTTAACCAGTAACCTGTTGATGGACACTTAGATGTGGTAAAATCTTTTACTATTATAATGTTGCAACAAATAATCTTTCATATGTGATTTCTGTAAATATATCTAACAGGTAAATTTTTAGAGTAGAATTGCTGTATCAAAGAATATTTGCAGGTCCAATTTGGGTGAAATGCCAAGTTGTCCTCCCTCAAGATTTTTCCAATCTAAAATTACATCTGCAATGGTTGAGAGTACCTATTTCCTCACATCCTCATTGACAGAGCAAGACAGCAAGCTTTTGTATCTTTGACAATCTGAGTTACAAAATGTTATTGCAGAGTGGTTTTTAATTTCATTCACAGTAACTTTTTAATTGATCTCTTATCACTCTCTCTCTTGCAATTTTTTCTTAAACATTTCTGATTCTACTCTGTTGCGTACACACATATGAAAGTCAAAACTGGCATATAAAATCCTTCCAAATTGGGTCCCAATATTCCTTTTTAGTTTCATCACTTGTGTTTATTCATCATGAATATTCCAGCTTCAGGCTTTTCCAAAGTTATCATGCCTTTTGTTTCTCTTTCCATGAAAGGCCCTATCAATTCCTTTTATTTACCTGGGAAATATCTACTTCTGCTCTCTGAATCCACTGCGTCACCTCCTTAAATGTAGTTTTATTGAATTCATTAGGCAAGTTAGTTGTTTGTATTTCTGTGCTTCTTTAATATGCTGTGAATTTTATATTTCTTGCATACTCTGGTAATTATCATCTTACTCTTATGTTTAACTCATAGATATTGAAATTTCATTTGTGTTAAACATACTTATTAATTTCAAATTAGAGAGTGAGTAGGGTAGTGCCAACTTTAAAGAAGTTGTGTAAAAAATGTTCAATGAAGGGGGTGAGAAAGGGGAACACAGGTAATTTCTTGGTGTAGGTGACAGTTCAATTAAACAATGTATGAATGGAGAAAGAACAAATGAATTGTGCAATGTGATATGTACAAAATCAAGGGAGAAAAAATGAAGTTGTAAAACTACACTGGGTAAGATAATCTTGAATATTGGCCCATAAAAAGGACTATAATGTCAGCATATCATGGTTTTTGTCCCAAGCAATTGACAGAGAAGATCACTACATAAATTATTTTTAAATGCTCTCAGATGAATGGAAAGGAAGTTAGTATGCAGCATAATTATTCTCAGTTGAAAGTAAATAAGCTTGACAATGACTGTGTTATATCTCTGTAAATACTAAGTATATGTTTTACTAGTCTTGGTAAATGTGAATATTACACACATGCACACACAGATATGTACGTGTTATACACTGCTAAGTATTTAAAATACTATTTTTGGCAATAAAAAATATCAAATACATAATATCTGTGAAACTAAGCTATTTACTCAATGCATTGAAAGGTATTCCAATATTTGTTATTTCTTTTATTATAAAAAATAGGATTATTACACAGCTGCCTGCTCTGGTGAATTCTATAATGATAAAATTTTCTTAAATATGATTTTTATAATTATCTTTCTCCTTTCTTTTCTTTCTTTTGAGTATGAGACCTTGAAATTTGTTGTCGTCATTTGTTTATTTGGTAAAATATTATGCACTCTGCCCCTCTGAAGAATGACAGGGATTTGTTCTTATAAAGGCTCAATTAGTTCACTGCCTCTGAATCCCTTTAAATTTCCTTGCACATTAAGCCATAGATTAAAGGATTAGAGAACCAATCCTTTTCCTAGACAGACGTGAGAGAAGCCCAAGTCACCTGCTCACTGCCACTGCACTTCCTCAGCATCCTTTAGTATCCATTCTCCCCTTTTCCCTTAGTTCCAGAATTCCAATTTGAAGCGGTAGTGGATGTGTGCCCAGATTTAAGAACAATGCATTTCCTAAATTTACATACTGATAGAAATGACACTTGCTGAAGTTCTGACCGATGAGATATAAATGGAAATTGAGTGAAATTCTGGGAAAAGTTCTTAAATAGACTTAATAGCTAGCACATGCTCTTTTAATAATGAAATGATGGCTTGAGTTCCAGCAGAAATCTCGAGGGCATGAGGACAAACGTTCTACTTTAAAGAGATTGGAGTGAAATGCTAGCCCTTTGTGTAAGTACTCCTAAGGATATCTAAAATCACTTGAAACAATTTCCTCTTGTGTGGTTCTGAATATACATTTAATTTTTGTCATTTTACTTTTGATTTTGAAAGAATGCTTTTTTTTTTTTGAGGAAGATTGGCCCTGAGCTAACATCTATTGCCAATCTTCCTCTTTCTTTTCTTTTTTCTCCCCAAAGCCCTAGTACATAGTTGTATATCCTAGTTGCAGGTCCTTGCAGTTCTTCTATGTGGGATGCTGCCTCAGCATGGCTTGATGAGCAGTGAGTAGGTCCATGCTCAGGATCGGAACCAGCGAACCCTGGGCCTCCGAAGCAGAATGTGTGAACTTTAACCGCTACGCCATTGGGCAGGCCCCAAGAATGCTTTTTAATTGCTTTTTTTTTTTTTTTTGCTTGAGGAAGATTGTCCCTGAGCTAACATCTGTGCCAATCTCCCTCTATCTTTTTTTTTTTTGGTATGTGGGACTCCGCCACAACATGGCTTGATGAATGGTGCGTAAGTCTGCACCCGGGATCCGAACCCTCGAACCCCGGGCTGCCGAAGCAGAATGCTCCGACTTAACCACTTACGCCACCTGGCTGGCCCCTTTAATTGCTTTTTATAAAAATGTACAATATTTATCTGGTTTCAAAGTCTTAGCTGCTATTCTAATCCTTTAAATCTATGTCCTCTTATTGGCAACTATTTTTGAATTTTATATATAAACAAATGCATTATTTAGGAATGGCTGTATTTTGTTCCAGATGTTACCTATATACAATGTTTTTATGAATACTTTTAGTTTTTTCTTTGTTTTCTTTTGGGGGGAGGCTATTTTCTGGTTTTTCCCAGCCTATAAGCAATATTGGAATTAGCTAGTAATCTCTTTTTCCCCCCTTGTCTCCCTCTCTATACCATCTAATTTGAAGTAATGTCCCACTCTAGTTAATTTCTGTAAGTTAAGCATTAAGTTTATTCTACTTTTCTTATATCATCTCTCGTGATTTTTGATAGCTGATTATCTTAAATATATTATTCCATTGTCTCTGGCAAAAAATGTTGCAATGAAAAATGTTGCTGTCATATATCTGATGACAAACTGTTTCCCTCGTAATTAGCTTGGTGGTTTTGCCTGGATGCCTTTTAAAAAATTTTCTTTTCTTTAAAGCTCAATAGTTTTACTAGAACACATCTCATTTCTGGCCATGATAGGTTGATTTTCCTGAGTATGTGGCATGACTTGTCAATATGTAGTTTCTTATATCAAAAAATTTTTAAGTTTATATCTTTTACTTATGTTCTGCTCCATTCATGTGTTTTTTTTCTTTCATTCTTTGCTTATCTTTTATACCTGTTACTTCCTCTAGACTGTCTTTCTTTCTTTCTTTCCTTCTCTTTCTTCTTTGTTGCCTTATTTAACACAAAAAAATCACTTTCCATCTTCTCTCTTCATTGTCTCTTGTTTTAACTCACTCTTGCGTTTCATCCAGTTTTATCTCCGTTTGTGAAACTTTTTTGTTTATTGATAACTTTTTACTTCTCAAAACTTTTTCTATGATCAATTTATCACTGAGTTTTTCTAATTCTGATTTATATTGATCTTTTGTACTCTATATTATTTCCTTTAAAATTGAGCTTATTTGAAAAGTATGGTTTTCTGCTGCTATTGGGATGTTATTTTATTCCTTATTCTCTCTATTTTCATAAAACATCATAAGGAATTTGACTAAGATAGAGTTCTAGTACCTCAGTTCGTCTGTGGAGTGGTTCTTCTACTTAAAACCCAAATAATATCTTTATGGTTGTTCTCAATACCCACAATTTGTGTCTCTGAAATACTGGTTTGTCTGCCTTCTCAAGCTCTTTATTTGTCTTTGTAGTATCTTGGACTTGTCTTAGTTAATCTTTTGCTACTTCTCCAATTTTATACCAACCTTCAGGATCATATGTCCATGTATCAGCCCTAATAAAACCAAACCTTGGGCGTTCTTCCAAGTTCAAATATATTACATTATCTCCAGTTGACATCTTGGTCTTAGAATTTCATAGTCTAAATTGTTTTGCCACCAAATAAGTCCTGATTCAAACAATCCCTTGCTATACATAGTGTTGCAGTTTATGATGTGGATATTTAAGTGAAAGGTTTCTGCTGCTGTTGGGATGTTATTTTATTCCTTATTCTCTCTATTTTCATCAAACATCATAAGGATTTTGACTAAGGTAGAGTCCTAGTATCTCAGTTCCTCTGTAGAGTGGTTCTTCTGCCTAAAGCCCAAATAATATCTTGATGGTTGGTTCTCAATGGCAACCATATTAAAAAAGTCATAGATAGGAGGAAAGCGGTAAGGAGAAGTAAACGTATATGAGTTTTAGAGAAAATAATTTGGCTTGAATTGGTCATTTGTTTGCTATAAAATCTTCACACTGACTTTAGAATAACAGTGCAACTGAAATCATTGCTAAAATATTGGCTACTAACACAATATGTTTATTATTCACTGTTTTCCACATCCCTTCTAGATCTTACTCTTTTCAATACCACAGTGCACAGAATTTTATTATATTTTTAGTTTGTTTAATAGAAATAGTTGTGACATGAGGATATTGCATTTGCAAATTTTGGGGAAGATCTCTATAGAAATGCATACTGAAAATTATAATAGGAATAAAGAGTATATATCTTTGACACTTTACTTGTCATGGGTCTAGACATTTTATTATATTTCCATATTTAACTTATCAGAGACATTTAGTATGTAATAAGGTAAGAAACTAGAGCGGTGTATTTAAGTACCTTTAATTCATTTAAAATTAGCCTATTATTTTCATTATTAAGAGTAATTTCATGAGAAGTTTTATTCAAACTAGTTTCTACAACAATGGAAAACCCAAGGTACCTATTAAATAGGAAATATTCTCTACCTTGAACCACCTTGAACCACTTGCTATTACTGCATCTTCCCCTGAAAATACCTTTTTGCTTTCCAACCAGCTAATGTTTCATTTCCAGCTAATTCTAATTAGAATTTTAGTAAAATAGAGGGCAGCAACCTGTCATTTGACATTTACAGTAATGGAAGAAACACCTGCCTGAATTACATTTAGATTCAGTTAATAGACTTTTTTCCTACACTTTTCAAATGACTGTTTGGAAAACCATTTCCTAGGAAAAGCATTTTCTGTACCTAAGTCCTGTTGTATGTAATATATAAACTGCAATTTACCATGTCTACTAAGAGATGACAATACTTTCATGGAAAAGTTAAAATGATTTCACTTTATTGTCCTCCATTCCCCTTTTATATGGCCCTTCATCATTTTTTCCTTTTCTAAATTTTAATACTGGGACATGACTATCATGGTGTTGTATTTTCAAAATAATTTGTTATCTTGTTCCTTCCTTGCTATCAATTATGAAACTGTCCAAAATGCTTTGACCACGTAATATGAAAAAAGTTTTGATGCAACTACCTGGAAGTTTACGTTAAGTTGGAACCACTGAGGCATGTGTGATTGAGGGCCAGTGGGAAGGTTCTGGCACAGTCATATATTGTCCCCATTTCGTGCATTGTTTCATGAAGGTTTGCCTCGCCATCACAACGTGTGAACAGCCAGAAGGTGGAAACTACGTTAGATGCTTTTTGTAATCCCACTGTTTCTACTACAGTTTTAGGTGACATATAAAGTACTCATTCTTCCTTCACTCCTCTCTTTGATCACTAATCTCTCCACAGCTAATCCTTTCAACATTTTTCTATACGTATGCAAGCATAGATCACATAAAATAAAAATGGGATATATATATATTTTTAAATACACACACATAGAGGTACATATACATTTTTCTATACGTTTTTGCTGTTTTTACCCTTATACATTTCATTTGCTCTTTTGAATAGCTGCAAATTATTTCACATATTTATGTGATATAATGATGTAGATATGAAATTTATATAATGTTATAGAACAATGTTACCTTAATTTAAAAAAATGTTCATGGGAATTATATATATATATATATACTAGGAGGCTAATTTTATTTTTTCCCAGTAAATAGCAATTTTCTATAAATTACTTATCTTTTTATTGAAAAAATCATGCATACTTTTATGCTATGAAAACTCAAATGCTAAAATATTGTATTCAATGACAGAAAACTCTCCTTCTCACTTAAAACCATTTAAAGAATAGTTGAGCATTTGTTGAAATTCTACCCCTTTTAATAAATTATATTGCACTTTATATGAGGGTTTGTATATGCATTCTCTAATCACTTTAAAAATTTTTTCTATGCCTGTGCCAATGTCATATTTATTAGTTAGATGGTATAAACATATTTTTATAGTTTGTGCTTAGAGAAAATTTATACAAATTGCCAAGTTCCACAAGAAAGTGGTGCCTCGCCATTTTAAGATCTTTTTATGGCTGTCAATAAAGATTGACATTGTTATTTTTATTTTTTTATATACGACTTGCATCTTTCTTTTGCAGCTTATTTTTAACTATTTCATGGTTTGGCTGAATCTCATGGGTGTTTTTATTTGAAGCTTTTTACCATTTCTAAGGAGTTTGTTATCTTGGTTTTTCCATTCTCCTATTCAAGCTAACATTTTATTTAGAAGAGAATTTCCCTTTGAATTTTTTTAGTGTATACATTTTTTGGGTATTTTTAATACTATCAGCTTCCAATTTTTTTACTGAATTTTTGCCAGAGAATATGAAAGGTGTGGTTTCTGCTCTTCAGGATATGTTGCAATTATCTTGTGGCCTGATACATGGTCAATTTTCATGAATATTTTACGATAGATTTTAAAAACACCTATTTTCTGTTAGTTAAATTTTTCTCTTTTTGTCTTCTTGCTCTGCTGAGTTTTGAATAGTGTGTTAAGTTTTTTTATTAAACATGGATTATCATTTACCCATTCCTCCTTTCATTTCTATTAGTGTTTGTTCTCTATGTTTTGAAACTACATTTCTAAGTGCATAAAAGTTCTTTACTACTGTAGCTTCTTGTATTGTACCTTTTAATTCTATCAGAACTTATTGTTATGTTTTTCTCTTTCCCTTTATTTTCAAGCTTTGGGTCACTTTATTTCATTCATTTCTCCAGAAAGACAGTCTAAACCAGATTTTTTTTTAATCGTAATGTAAGATTTCTTACTACGGCAATTTATCCACATTCATATTTATTACTTTTACAATATGTTGGACTTAGCAATGGCATCTTGTTTTCTATCCTTTATTTGCTCTTCTTTTGTTTTTTTTCTTTCCTAATTTTATTGGATTGATTGAGGATTTTGAGGTAACATTTCCCTTTACTCGAATAATTTAGAATTTGTGCAAATAATTTCTATTTTTCTGAGAGTCACCATTAAATTATTAAACATAAAATTTTAAAAATAAATTCTTCATGAACATTCAATGTTAATCAGTATCTATAGACTATTTCCAAAGAAAACAAGAACCTCTCCTGCTCTCTGCTCCGTAATGCCTGACACCCACTCCCATGTAAGATCATTTGTAACTTTTGTTAATTTTTAAAATATAATGTCACAACAATTACTTTGACATATGCCAATGATTTGCTATTTTCATTGCTTTCCACTATTCCTTGTGTGGAGTGTGTATAATTTATAATTGATAAACTCAAATGTGCATAAATTTAAAATTTTCTTATAACTAGATTTATTTTGTATCTCAAGGCACAAATTC
Organism: Diceros bicornis minor; assembly: GCF_020826845.1. Lineage (NCBI taxonomy): Eukaryota > Metazoa > Chordata > Mammalia > Perissodactyla > Rhinocerotidae > Diceros > Diceros bicornis. The sequence continues at coordinate 34,655,093 of NC_080764.1, read as the reverse complement.
TAAGCAAGGTAAGAAACAATCTAGTCACTTCCGGGCAAACTTGGTCAAATACAGTTTTGGAATTTTTTCCATTTCTTTCTTTCCTAATGTAGATATTAATAACTGGGGCTACCAGAATAGTTAAATGTTAGTGGAGAAGAGGGGGTGTGGAAGATGGATCATATACTTTTAAATATTTTTGGCCTAAGGAATTATAAGATGGTCCCAAAGATTTCTATATCAAACTGTAAACTACTGAATAAAAATTAAGTTATCCTTGTTGCTAAAGTAATGATAACTACTGACATGGAAGTGTATCATTGCTATTGTTAATTATTTCCACTCACTTGTCAACTGTGAAGTAGAAAGGTATTTTATTGTCGTTTTTATTCTTTACTAAGACACCTATTTGTTTTTTTCCTTCAGCTATTCATTAAAAATAAATATTTACTAAGTATCTGCAATATTCATTATTACTCTGTAAGACATGGTTGCTACCTTCAAGATGCTTAGACTTTAGTTAGTGAGATAAGAGATAAGATTTTGAAAAGTTAATAAACAAGGGCTTAAGTAATAGTTTAGAACATCAATGAAAAAAGCCATGTGATTGTAGATAACTTATTGGCACACTGTTAGTTACACAGAGGGTGACTATCAGTGGAGTTTGAAAGAGGGCAAGACCATTTCCTCTCACAGAGAATAAGAATGTTGGAAGCAAAATCTAAACTGTACCTTGAAATACAACCTTGGAAGGCAGGGGCTCTTTCTCTGTGGGTGAATTGACACAGCAAAAGTAAAGAGATAGAAAATAGTTCAGAGACAGAAAGTAAATCTCCATAGTTTCCAGTGTAAAATTCTCTTTTAAAGTGATACCTTTCTAAACTGAGAGATAGATAGCTAATTATGCATAGCTCTCCTCTGAGACACGTAGTGTCAACTTGACTGCTCCAGTCAGGCTAAATCACAGTGGGTGCTTCAAAACCATCTATTTAGGTAGCCAAAACTGCAGCACAGTAAAGGCAGCATTTAGTTTAGGGTGGTGCTGGTGTGAGAGAGGTGTAACAGAGATGTGATTTAGTCCAAATCCTAGGAAAATTAACAGACCCATGCTACTCTACCAACTGACTATGTATTTAACGAGAATGTGTGTGCATGTAGCTTCAAAGGCTGCATGCACATTATGAGTTTTAGTCTTTTTGCACTAAAATTAGTAGAATCAACATCTTAAATCCCCAAGTTGAAAACTTCCTACTGAATTTCATGTATCAAACAATACTTTTCGAAAAACTTTTTCTTATCTTTGGAAAGAATAATATTTTTTACTCAAAATATGTGCTGTCAAGCAGCTGAATTAATCATAAAATGACAGAGAGAAGAAACAAAAGAATTCTGAATATTTAATGCCTTTTATATTTCATTTAAAATATTTAACTATCACACCTCATTGAAATACAAACAATCAGTGGGAGAGGAGACAAATACTGATGTAAACTTGAATATTAAAATACAGGAAATAAAGGACCATGCTTATTGATGTAGAAATGGAATGGAAGGTACATTTTTGTTGTAACAAGAAATTAAAACTTCTTTAAAGTTTAAGGGAAGTGAAGGAGTCAAAGATATGCAGCAAAGGCAGCATTAGCTATTTTCCCAGTTGTTTTAAGTATTTCTATTTACCCCAAAAACTTTACATTAAACTGCTATAATAGATATTATGTAAAGCCAAATTATTAATCTGGTAAAAAAAAACAAAAACAGAAAACAGATTTACTTCTATGAGTATTTTTAAAAACAATTTAAAAGTAACATCTAGTAAAATGAAAAATAAATATATGAAACATTGCAGTAGGCTAATAGATTCATATTGGGCCATCAAATTTGTTTGGAAATGAAGTATTTTCAGTTCTCTGAATCCATTTATTTGACAAATAATTTAATAGCTGAAAAGAGAAATCTCTAAAACAGCATCATGTAACCTAAAAAACAAATGTAAGATCTCCATAATGGAGAAGGAAGTGAGAGATATCATCTTAATATAGTTATTCTTAGTAGTCTTACCCAACACTAATCTATTTTACTCCATTACAATTCTTATAGATTTATTGTTTACTAATTATTCATTTAGATTATCCCTTTAAATTTACTAATACTTCGTATTTTTTCTACAACATGCAATGGACAAATAGAAAAGTTAATACAAATGTATGAGATTTTTGTATTTGCTTATCTTGGCTAAGAAAAGTAAATCTCTAAATTGAAACTAATATAATGTTGGCAAAAAGAAATATCAATTTTTAAGTTCATAATACAATCTATTTTTATTTTTAAGAAAAGAAACACATCTCAAGTATATTTAGTGCTTTGATGCAGTGTGTAGTGTCTGCACTGGCTCCATATTCTGAATGGGGTGTACGAGTTACAGTTGGTATCTTGACTAACCTGGATAATGTATGTCAGCTGGAAGGGTGGATCCTGTGGGCTGAATGGTGGGGTGAATGGTTCTAATCTCTGGAACCTGGGAATATTACCATATGAGGCAAAAGATGTGATTAAGTTAAGGATCTTGAGAGGGGGAGTTTATCCTAGATTATTACGTGGGCCCCAAGTGTAATCTCACGTATCTTTATGAGAGAGAGGCTGAGTGAGTTTTAAGACAAACACACAGAATAGAACACAACACACAGAAGAGGAAAAAGCACTGTGACCACAGAGGCAGAGACTGGTGGAATACAGCCACAGGCAAGGGAGGCCAACAGCTGCCAGAAGCTGCAAGAGACGAAGAATGGATTCTCTCCTAGAGCTTCTGTAGGGAATGTGGCCTTCGTGGCATTTTTGATTTTGGACTTCTGGCCTCCAGAACTGTGAGAGGATAAATTTCTGTTGTTTTAGGCACCCAGTTTGTAGTAATTTGTTACAGCAGCCACAGGAAACTAATCCAGCTCCTTTTTTTTCATTTTGTCTACTTAAACTAACATCCTTTTGTATCCTGTTTTGAACTCGAGCTGCCACCTATAAGAAAATTCTTGTAGAACAAAGATGGAGCAAGGAGGGGACACCTGACCCAGGCTGTGCCAATAGTAGTCTTCCCTCCCTCAACCATGCAGCTATAGTTGATTAGTCAAGATGCAAACTTGCCCAAAACTGAGACAAGTAGAATATTTCTCTGGGCATCTTTTTCTCCTCTTAATTTAGAATCCTTTGGTGTTGTAGGGGAGGAAGACATATCCTCTACCCACTCTGGGTCCTTCTGGCTTGGCTATGAATTAAAATGACATGATACAGAATAACAGGAGAAAATCAAGCAAAGCTTTATAACATGTATACATGGGAGAGACTCAGGAAACCTGAGTAACTCAACAAAATGGTGCAGGCTCTCATCTTAAATAGCATCTTCAGCTAAAGACAAAGGAGGGTGTTGGGGGGGTAGTGGTTTGGGACTTCAAAGGGGAGGAAGGCAATTCACATGGAAATGGAAAGCAAATGTTTGGTAAACAGAACTTTGATGGACTTAGCAAGGACCTTCCTGTTCTATCAACTTTGATGGACTTAGCAAGGACCTTCCCGTTCTATCGATACCTAGAGTTATCTATGGTGATGGCCCGTCCTGGGGACAGGCCTTTCATCTTAAATTCTTTTAGGCTGATAGGAGGAAGGCCAAAGTTTCTTTCAGAGTCCTTTGTTCTTAAAAATAATCAAGCCAAGGCAAAGAGACACATTTTGGGGTGGCCAATTCTGATCCCCCACAGTGTCATCCTCTCCTAATGGCAAATGTGGCAAATGTGAGTCTGGGAGCTTCTGGTGACCATATTTTTAGACATCATGGATAAGGCCAGGTGGATAGAATGCAATAGTGGATAACTGCAATGACTGGATCAGAGACGCTCCAGTACAAGACTCTCATATTACTCATCTTTCATTCATCTTTGCATCTCTAGAACTGAGTTATGCCAATCATATAGTAAATATTGAGTAAATATTTGATGAGCAAATTATCTGTTTAAGTTAGTTTTTCTTCAGTGTGATTTTAAAATGATCACACTAAGAGTTAATTAATCATAACGGTACTGAGTGGTACTGGGGAAAGCGACAGGGTGCCCCGAGTGGTGTAACAGGAGGATCTGAGCCTGGGAGTCAGACAAGGCTTTTGTAGGAGGAGGGTTAAACTGAAGAATGCGTGGAAACTAGCCAGATGAAGAAGCATGGAAAGAGTGTTCCTGATAGAAGGAAAGTCGTGGGCACAGGCCCAGTAACAGTGATAATTTCAGGAATTTTGAGGACATGAGGAAAGTCAGAGTGACTGCATGATAGAAAGCAAGTCAAAAGTGCTGCTGCCTGAATCTGGAGTTAGATCAAATAATGTCTTTTAGAAAAAATGTAAGGATTTTGGTATCTTGGTAATGGGAAGCAATTAAAGTATCATAACTAAGTATATGCATTATGATTGCACCTGTATAAAAACAAGTGCAAAATATATATAGTCAAGGAGTTGAAAATGAAATTAGCAATGATTCAAGGTGGAATTTTTGGAAATCTCTTTAAAAGGGAAAACTAAAACATAGTATATCATGCCACTCCAGCTCGTCCATTATATCTACATTGATTGAGAAAACTCAGTCTTCTGAATGCATGTTAAGTAATTTTTAAAGTTCGCTAACTCCACTTTTTGAAACATTAAGCATTAAGGGAAATTCCAACAAATAACACTTTCTACAACATCATCCCTAAACTTTATAGTCTATTTCCTCAGTTTTAATAAATCTTTTATCTAAAAAGCATACATTGTATAACGATGTTATATTTATATCAAAAAATATGCTCATAAAAGATTTGAAAAGCCTAAAGAAAGCTTGAAATCAAACCTTCGTTTATAAGATTCATAGGACTCAGTTGAGGACAAGAGTCACGGTTATATTGGTCTACCATGAGTTTGAAATTTGCCGGCTTTCTGCAGTGGGACTACTGTTCTCTTTCTTAGTCCACACCCTTTTTAAAGTTTCAAGATGCTCAAGATACTTATTTTTCATGTATTTAAAATGCATTATTTTTATTTCATTTTAAAATATAAGCAGTAAAACACTTCGCTTTAAGAAACACTGATTTGTTCTGTAAATTTGGTAAGATGTCCAAGTAGCTGTTATAGTTTTTAAACGATAGAAAGTTTCTGGCATTTCAGGGAGACAAATTTTCTCAGTTTGTATATGAAAAGCAGTCATGTTACCACATTGCACAAGAACCTTTATTTACACAGGTATAAAAATTGAAATGTATCAGTAAACTAATCTAGCAGTTAATGGCATTAGGACTGAAGAAAATGATGACAGAAATTTTTATAGAATCTATTAAACATTTAGGATTCTGTAATCCTAATTCTGTCAGGATTCTGTAATCAGATAAGAAGGGTTGCTATTTGTGCCTCTGCAAATGAAATCGAATGTCACTCTCCTTGTGTATTTGCAAAATGATATCAGTGTTAATCTGTGTATGTGACACAGGACTATGGAACACGAATTTGGCTCTTTCCATTTGAAGTTATGTAAAGTCAGATTAAATTTCTAGATTTTCCACAGAGATGACAAATACTTCTAACAGTCTTCTATTTAATTATTTTAGAAAAAGGGATTTTGGAAAATCTTTGAAACAAAAGAACTAAAGATTACGTTTCTTCTCATATATGTGTTTAATTCCCTTGAAGATTAGTGGGAGTTGTGTGTGTGCATTAAGGGAAGACGATAACCTAAGCCTCAATTTCAAACATTTCCTAAAAGCACTTTTTGAAAGCTTAAGTAGAGTGGCCACATGTTTTTCACCCACGCTTATGCACAAACACTTCCAAGGGGACTGCACTTACTTTAAAACCCTAAAATCACAGAAGCATGTTACATTAACCAAGTTCAATAAAAGACAACTACAAATGGAATGCAAAATATCTTTCAATCTTTCTGTAATCACTTCTGAATGGGAAAGAGAGCCCCCTGGGGCTTAAATTGTATTACCAGTGATTTTAGTAATGCAATTATTTGAAAAAATATAACTAGTGGAAAATGCCGTTGACACAAAATACCAAATATATATGCACATGTATATACTGTGCAAGTATACGTATGTACATAAGTAGAATCCACACTTTTGAGCATATTGTCTAAATACAACGAAAGAGATGACTGCAGTGCATATTATTTACATATTATTCATGCATGGCAAATTTTATAATCAGAGGTATTAGTGAAGTGAGCTTCAGGTTTATGGCAACATTTAGTTCTCTAGCTAAAATCTCTATCACCTTGAAAAGGTAGATAACATTTCAATATTCCCTAAGTGGTACTATGTAATCTTTCCTCTTTCTTCCTAACTTCCAGCATTTTGTTGTTTTGTTATATTTAATGCTGTAGATGTACTTAATGTCCTTGTCAAATCCATCTTTCTCTACAGAAATAGTCAAAAAATACCAAAAGCCTCTTGGGAAAGATCAGCAGCGACAGAGAACTATCCTCTTCCTTATTCACATTTGTAGGGAAGATTGAAATTGATTATTTAGCCAGAAGTTATTTATTAAACATTCGTTAATGCCTCCTACTGCACTAACCACTCATGGCAATACAAAAAAAATAGCTTTTATAACATGGTTTCTGCTATATACTATTTATTTGTAGCAAATAAATATACATGAAATTGTTAAAGATCAATTAAAGATTAAGCTGGGTCATAAGGACGGTAAAGGCTACAAAAGTTTGACAATTAGGGAGATGATTGTGGGCTGTAGTAGCCATGAAGTAATTCATAAACTAGATGGGTCTCCCCAGATAGGAGGAGACAGAGAGTAATGGTGTGAGAAAAGAATGAACACGGCATTTGTGAGTGACAATAGAGAGATCAGCCTTTTTGAAACAAAGCATATGTTGGAGAACAACATATGGTGGGATATAAGGAGAAACATAAGTCTAGGAATGAATTATGAAGGGGCTTGAAATGCAGAGGTATTTGGAAGGAAAAAGGGAGCCAATGCAATATTACTGTGTTTTATAATCATTCATCTAGGAATATAAGAAAAAATATAATTGAGTAGGGTGAGGTTGGAAACAAGAAAATCAAGACCATTGTCATAATCTGGACATGATACAGTGAGATCCTGGTCTCGGGTGGAATTAATGGTAATTGCCAAAGTATGGGAAACACATACACGTGATTAGCTGTTAACCAAATTCTTTACCTATGTATTTAGGTATTATTAAGCAAAATAAATTAATTTTTAAAAATTTTAATTTAGATTCAGAAGCATGATGAAATAAATTGATAAGTGTCTTCGGAAGAAATTTCAAGAAAGAACTCAAAGATTATCAAGTATTCTAGAGTGACGTAAGCAATATTGACGTAGAGGTAACATTGTCATAAACTCTAGATATTATGCAATATTTGCTTTGCTGCCTGAGTTGATTATTAATCACAAATACTAAAGAGCAAGTGGTTCTTTTGGCTAGAAGAGATTTGTAGGGTTTTTTTTTTCCATGCTAAAATTTACATTTGAGAATGGGAACTCTTCAGATAAGATAAAAGAAATATTACAGAATAAAAATAGAAAAGTGGAAAAGGGAAATCAAAACTAGAACAAGGAGTAGAGCATGAAAATCAAGAGAGCAATGAAGTTTTTACTTAAGTTTGGAGGCTCTGAGCATTGTGAAGGGATAAGGGGGCAAGAAGATAGAGCAGAACGAGCACTGAACTAGAACAGAAATGAGGTTCAGCCTCGTCTGTGTCCAGCTAATTGGGTAAGTAGGGGAAAAGCAAGTACTCAGTAAACCAAGAAACCTAAACTAGTTGCTTTATAATTGCCCTGTTTTCATTAAGATCTATCACGCTACAAGAAACAGAAATGCATCCAGGTTAGTTCCAATAATTGATTTAAAAAATGCCCAAGGAAGTGAGAGAGACATGAAAAATCTCAGCAGACTTATAGCTGAATCTCATGAGGAAATGAAACATTACGCCTTCACCATTCAAAATACAACAGAAATTTTAGTAGTCTAAAGCGTGCTGATGACTCTCAGACATGCCACTGGGGTGCTAAGCTTGTGAGTTAGATTCTCCCTGGCTACTTCTGTGTCCATCTGTTTTTCCTTTGCATCTGATTAGTAACTAAATTCTCCAAGTCTTTTTTTTAGTTGGAGAACTCTGCCTAATTTTGTCTTCTATTCTTTTTATGGCTTCAATCTCTCCATGATTTATTTTTTACTAATACCTCCTACTGTGCCTCTCCCATCTCTGGATTCTAATGTAGCCTCCCTTTCTTTTGGTATTCTTTGCCTTCAAAGTCCAAAGAAGAGCTGACTGCTTTGGTCAGTCATCAAGACTCATTATAAAGTACACCTGTTGGATTCCAGTATACTTCACAGATCAATGGGTCGACTTATATGTGTCAATCCTTCTTATTGTGGCCAGGGTGGAGAAGCCATGTTCTACAGAGCATGGCAACCAAAATGTGCACTCTTCCATAGAGATTTGTTATCATGGCATGCAACTTGAGATTTATGAGTAAACTGCAATTATAACAAGCAAGGACATCATATGACCTGTTAAATATGAGACACTTTGATTTTATTCAAAATAAAAAAACTCATAATAACTACCATGTATTCGGCATTTATATTTTTATCAGACACTATGATAATTGCTTCAAATATATTATTATTTTCACAGTAATTCCTATGCCAGTTTATTTTATTTATGCCGCATTAAAAATATAGCAGCAGTTTTAGAGTGGTTCTCTTAAGTGCCCAAGGCAAAAGAGCTGTTGTTAGACAGAGCTGCGATTTGAACCTCCGTCTCTCTGACCATAAAAGCTTACTTTTCCACTTTCTCTCTCCTTCCCACCGCATCTCCATCTTCCCCTTCTTTTGTCATGGTTTTAAACGCACTAGTAGAAGTTGTAAAGTCCACTATCTACCTTAAGGAAATATTGTGATGTCTGGTGACAGGAAAGCAGCTGAGACTTACGAAGGTAGTTGGGAATATAGTCATGCACTACATAACGATGTTTCAGTCAGCAACTGACCACATATACCATGGTGGTCTCATAAGATTATAATGGAGCTGAAAATTTCCTATCACCTAGTGCATGTGGAAAAAGACACTCAAGAGGTTTGTCCACGACTTCGCAGGATTTGCCAAGGATGAAGAGATTGCAAAAATCAACAAGGCTGTTGTTGAGATGGCAAACAACTTTAACCTGGATGTGGAGGAGGATGACATTGAGGAGCTCTTAGAGGTGGTTCCTGAGGAATTGACTAATAAGGAGTTATTGGAGCTGGAACAGGAATGCACAGCTAAAGAAGAGGCAAGAGAAAAGGAAACTGCAGGAGAAGAAAAAGAAGAAACACCCTCAAGAAAATTCACAGTAAAAAGTTTAGCAGATGCTTTTGCAGACCTCAACAAGCTCCTTAAGAAGTTTGAAACCATGGACTCAAACACTGAAAGGTTTTCATTAACAGAGAAGAATGTTCATGGTGTATTACCCGCTTCCAAGCAAATCTATGATGAAAATCAAAACAAAACCAAGGAAACCATCATGAAAGTATTTCTGAAAAGAGTGACACCTCCTCAAGATGAGCCTCAGGCAGGTCCTTCGGGAGGTATTCCAGAAGAAGGTGTTATCATCATAGGAGATGACAGCGCCATGCATGTTACTGCCTCTGAAGACCTTCCAGCGGGAAAAGATATGGAGGTGAAAGATAGTGATATTGATGATCCTGATCCTGTGTGGACCTTGGCTAATGTGTGTGTTTGTATCTTAGTTTTTAACAAAAAATTTTAAAAAGAAAAAAAGAATAAAAAATTTATAAATAGAAAAATGCTTATAGAATAAGGATATAAAGAAAGAAAACATTTTTGTACAGCTGTACAATGTGTTGTGCTTTAAGCTAAGTGTTATTACAAAACAGTCAAAAAGTTAAAAAAATAAATATAAAGTAAAAAGTTACACTAAGCTAATGTTAATTTATTATTGAAGAAAGAAAATACTTTTTTATAAATTTACTGTAGCTTAAGTGTATACAGTATTTGTAAAGTGTACAGTAGTGTATGGTAATGCCCTAGGCCTTCACATTCACTCACCACTCACTCGCTGACTCACCTAGAGCAACTTTCGGTCCTGCAAGCTCCATACATGGTAAGTGCCCTATACAGATATACCATTTTTTATCTTTTATGCCATATGTTTACTGTATCTTTTCAACATTTAGATATGTCTAGATCACAAATACTTACCATTGTGTTACAATTGCCTACAGTATTCAGTACAGTAACATGTCTGGTTTGTAGCCTGGGAGCAATATGCTATACCATATAGCCTAGGTGTGTAGTAGGCTATACCATCCAGGTTTGTGTAACATACTCTATGATATTCGCACAACAACAAAATCACCTAATGGCACATTTCTCAGAATGTGTGCCTTTCATTAAGGGACACATGACTGTAACCAGACATTATAAATCGTCTTTGAGCCCACTCCAGAAGATAGCAGATAACCTCACAGAATTCATTCATTTTACTCTTTGCTCACATTCCTATTTCATGGAGAAAATGATACAACCAGAAAAAAATCAGGCATGTATATGGTAGCAATCTTAAAGATTTGTAGAAAAGGTGACATTTCAGTAAAATTTTCCGGATACCAGTAGACAATGGAAGGGTGAGATATAATTTAGCATGTATCTGAAAAATTTCTAAGATAGTTGAAGACAAAGGAGTTAATCAATTTACCCAAAAATATAATGTAAATAGAGAAGAGAAGGATGAGTATGGAAATTTGGAGATATCTGTATTTAATGTATAAGGAAGAAATGCCATAAAATGAGATTAAGAATAAAGTGATTCAGGAGTAGGAAAAGTGGGTCTAGCAAATTTCAAGAAGAATTTTTAATCAGTTAGGTCATATACTTCAGATTTGGTGTAGAACTACTTTAATTAAATGATACAAATATGTCCTGCATTTAGATATTTTTAAAAAATAATAGTAAAAGAAAATGATAGAAGAATGTTTATTTTTCAGTTTGTGTGAAATAAAATGCTGGTGTTTCAATTAACTATAAAGATCACTAACAGTTATTTTAAAAAAGGTAAATAAAACTCTAAGTAGTGCTAATTAATCTGGGTCACTATAAATAATAGCCCCAATATTCTCAGTGATGGTCCAAGTCAACATAGAATAACTCACTTTAAGTCTGTTATTTCAAAGGGAAACATAAACACGATGCCAAGACTGCTGGATAGAATGACATTAGAACGGAGATTAAAGAAATTGAAGATGTTTACTCTGGGGAAGAAGACAAAATAAGTAACATGGGTGGAAGGATAGAGCAATGATTTTGTAACATAGTGTTTATTTAACAATTATTTACTAGCACTTACTGTGTGATAGGATTTAGTGAACAAGACAGCTAAAGTCTTACGCTTGAGGATCTTAGAGTGAGTCATAAAAAACGCATTAACAACAGCAAAAAAAATTTTATATTAACACGTGTTATCAGAGATACAGGATAACAAGAAAATGAGTGACTAGGGTGTACGGCTGCACTGGCTATTGTACTTAAAGAAAACCTTTCTGAAGAAGTGACAGTTGGGATGATACTAAAATAATGAGAAGGTAGCTGTATTATTTTTCTGTGGCTGCCATAACAAAGTGCCAAAGACTGGGTGGCTTAAACAACAGAATTCTGTTTCCTCACAGCTGTGGCAGCCAGAAGTCCAAGATTAAGGTGTCGGCAGGGTTGGTTTCTTCTGAGGCCTCTCTCCTTGGCTCGTAGATAGCTATATTCTCTCTATGTCCTCACACGGTCTTCTCTGTGTGTGTATCCTATCTCCTTTTCTTATAAGGACACCAATAATATTGGGTTAAGATCCACCCTAATGATCTCATTTTAACTTAATTACCACTTTAAAGGTCATATTCTCCCTACAGTCCTTCTGAGGTACTGGGGGTTATGAGTTCAACATATGAATTTTGGGGGATACATTTCAGCCCATAATAGTAGCCATATGAAGAACTGGGCAACAATATTCCAGGTAGTAAAAACATCTCTGAAAAAGGAATATGCTTGACTTGTCAAAAGAATAGCAAGGAAGCTGCTGTGACCAGAGCACAGTAGGAAAAATGGCAGATGATGAGATTGAATTGGCAGCCAGGGGCCAAATCACATAGGGCCTTAGAGGGCATTAGAAGGAGTGTGCATTTCACTTTATTTACAATGGGAAGCAATTGCAAAGCTAGAAGCAGGACATAATCTGAATTGTGAATTAATGGACCCTCTGGCTTCTCTATGGACAATGGAATGTATGGCAAGAAAAAGAACAAGAAGATCTTTTAGAAGTTGCTGCCATAAATAGTCTAGATAAAAGAAGATGCTGTTTTAGACTAGGCAACTATAAACTTGGTGAGAAGTAGTCAGATTAGGGATTTTTTCATTGTTTTGCAGATATAGCCAACGGGACATAAGATAGATTAGATGTTGTGTGGGAAGGAAATAGAGGAATTAAAATTAGTCATTCAGTTGTGCCTCAGCTTTTAGATTGAAGACAGAAAAGACATCTGGATTTCTGTATAAAACTTAATAAGGACTAGAGTGTAAGTTACATAGAAGTAGATTTAATAAGAATTTAGGAAAAAATTTTCAACTAGAATTGTCCAATGTCACAGTGGATTGTCATATGGGAAAATAAGTATCTTTTACTTGAACTGAACGACTTGAGCGAGGTAAAATCCAATCTTTTTCCATTTTAAGACTGTGTGATTGAAAGAAACCTTTCTAGAGGTAACATTAGCAATGACTTATATGCTTATGGATATAAATGCTTGTTGTGATTTAACTATGACAAACTATTGATACCAGTGCTTTGGGGAACAAATTCCAATGGATAAATATCATCAATGAAATTGAATTTCAGAAGATCCAAATTTTAATTTCTAAAATATATCATGGAAATTGTTTCAAGTAAACTATTCTTAAGTAAATTTGTATTTCTATTAGTATAAGGGGAATAAGTTTATCAAAGTAATATTAGTGGTAAATTATTTATTGAGAACTCTGAAGCTCTATATATCATAATCTCATTTTAATTGTTATTAAAAACTTGCACTATGCCATGAATCTACTGCCACTAATTAATGAAGTTGGCTGAGAGAATCAAGCTTCATCGTGGCCCCAGAGTGGAACATTAGAATTTCCTTAGTACTTGAAATTCAAGACTGAATGGGTCTGCGTGGGGCAACCATCATAAAATCGTGAATTATGACCACAGTAGAGTCTCTTTATCAAGCATAATAGAAATATAAGATATCCTATAGACAACATCAAGGAGTATTGAACAGTAAATTTCTCTCTGGGGCATAAAAATGGAAACCAAAAATGCAATTTTTGACTGTCTTTTGAGATGGCATTCTACCTGGCTCATCAGAAGGTCCCTGTGGAACCTAGTGTGGCAACCAGCTTAGTAATGTATCTTTGCATTGGCTTTTCCTCCTCTGTTTTGTTCCTCCTGGTTCTTTTCTCATGTTCCTTTGGATCAATTCTTAAATAAGTTAGTGGCCCACAAACACTTACTTTTCAATGGTGGTGGATGGAGAGATGAGAAACTCAGGTTAAAAGATGTTGTACTGAAAGTGGCCATAGAAAACAAATCCTGGGGATGGGATTCTGGAACTGACTTACTCACCAGCCAGGCAGCACTATGGACCCCATTGCTAATGGAAAGTGAGTTGGTATTAACCCCTTCAATAATAACATTCCAATTACAAGAAAATCCCAAGGATAGATAGGGATAGAGTGTAGATACAGTATGACATATGATGTAGAAAAGTTAGACTGAGTCTATTATATGAAAGTGGAGAACCATCACTCACCTATGTTCTCCAAAGGGAATATAGAAATCTTTCAGTATAACAATAATGAAAGTATAGGTGATGAGAAAACTGGTATTGTTGAGAAGCTCAGGATATCTGATTTCTAGAAATCAGAGTTAAGAATGTATTTCCCTAGTATCAATGGGATTGATGGGATATCAGAATGGCAGTGACCATGTGGTGCTACTCAGAGATAAGGTAGACTTAATCACCGTAATGGACATCATGGGCAGAATGTCAATCCAAGTACCTTGAACGATAGGAATCTGTGGTGATGGCTAAATCGGTCATAATGTTTCTAGTGATGAGAGAGATGAACGGCTGTCTAGAGTGATTTTGATAAATAACTAGGAAGAATCACAAACTGACAAGCAGAAGGCAAACTTCAGCCACCAAAATGGAAAGTTGCAATTCTTCATCAGTTTCTAGATCTAACAAGCAGAACCTATTGATTGAAGGAAAGACTGCAAACCTATCACCAGTGTACATGATCAATATTTTCCCCGTCATTTCCCAAAGGGCTGTAGTGCCATTTCCTCTTGTAGTTGTGCACTGGGACAAGGAAAATACTTAGATCTTTTGAGGGCTTTAGGAGTTGTGTTTGTGTAAACATGATTTCTGAGAAGTTGCCAATGACTTATCTTGTTGTTCAGGATCCTGCAAGGAAGGAGACTAGAATATAACAGATGAGAAAGTCTGGGAAGGAGACACCAGAGTAGGCACAAAGGACATGGATCTTCGTGTGTGTCTTATGTTAGTGCCTATCAGAGAGAATCTACCTCAGAAGAGTGGCTCAGTAAGTATGTGGAGAAGACAAAAACATCCTGTGAATATCAGCCAACCTTTCTCCTTGACTACCCAGTGCTTTTGCAATATGCCCGTGAAAAGATTGGCTGTAGAGATAGGGACCTATGAGAGAGAGCAAGGCCAATACCATGGGCTGTGTCTCCCCACCATCAGCCTTCTCGCCAATACACTGTTAATGCTGAATGCCAACACTGAGCCCTTTTCCTATTATGGAAAAAATGATATGTGATATTTATAGACCAGGGACTTGTGACATTAAATTTAGATATGTTTCTATAACAGATTGTTTAAAGGACAGTTTGTACAGATTTTGAAAATAATTAAAGATCACTGTAAGCCATCATGGATCATAAAAATTAAATCATATCAAATAATATGCATTTCCTTTATTTTGGTAAAATTACGAAAACAGTAGATGACTGGAAAGCAATATAATTGTATTATATGCCTCTGGGAAGAATATGCTCACCTATTTTTCCTAATATTTTATGTATATCCTAAATGGTAATTCAGTAGTCAAAAAAGGGTGTATGATTTCAATAGATGAGCCATTTTTAGTGATAAAATTGGACTCATCATATCCTAAGAATTGACTCTGAAAAATGTGGTGATTATGAAATAAGAAGTCCACATTAACAATAGGATCCAATAAAGGCTGATTTAAATGATGAAAAACAGTGAGTTGTACAGTTTTGCTTTCTTTAAGTGATATGGACAAAACTTGAGATGAAAAGAGATTTAAAAGAGTAAATAAAAATTAACTTTAAAATTTTAATCACTTCTTAATAAGATAGTATGCCTGAAAAAATATCTTCATTCTTTTTCTATACCAGTGATGCTTACCTAGAAGTGGGAGATGGGACCTAGGCACCCGAGGAAAAGATCCCCTCTGCAGAGCAAAATCACTAAAGGCTAAGATTTTAGCTATATTATATTTACTAACATCTATTACTAAAATGTGCTTGACAAGATTTACTCTATACTGCCTTCTAAGAAGATCAGCAAACTCATTTTCAGTAAGTATTCCTTTAAAAATGTGTTAGAGTGAGAGAAATTAGGTTCTAGAGAACTGCCAAAGAGCGGTGCCATTTGCCTGATACCACTATAGCAATATTATTTTTATTTGGTTGTATCTAATGATTCAAACTTCTCAAAATTTTTCAAGTACACAAAGGATTTTGCATGTGTTTTGCTTATGTTTTATTTTACCAGCAAATAATCAATACAAGCTCTGCTTCAAGGGACCCAGTCTTACAATTAAATATACGTTATCTTTACAGAAAAAAAGTAGGTAAGAAACAATAGACTACATCTTTGTAACGAGAAACACTTATTTGTTAAAAGTAGATCACACTTTAACCTTCTAGGTATATATAAACAATGGATCTCACTTAATTAATGAAGCTATCTATAACTTTGGAACAGAATTTTCCCTCAAGGATTATACAAATTATTAATTTTAACAATATTTTAGAATTGTGATTATAAACCCCATGTTCAAAAACGAATAATGCATTGGGTCATATAAGACACCAATATGAATATATTCTTTTTAAATTCTTTCTTGGCTAGTTTTGTTGAAATTGCTCAGAAATAATTAAAAATTTGGCAAAATAGCTACAATCTACAAACTCTAGTTGCTATTATAATTATAAAATGTTGAGATACCATGTCCTTGTTTATAGCTGTTAGAAAATCAATACTATGTTTCTCAAAAGGCAATATAATTGTTGTAATAATTTGGAAACTCAAGTTTATAAGTTATGAATCATGAAGACTTCATTAAATGCATTTATTTTTTTAATGAATGCTTTTTATTAGCAAAAATACATGTCTAACTCTTTTTTCATGTAAAAATAAAGAAAAATTTAGAAATTTAATCAGGGACTATAGAAACATGATCACTTTTTTTTCCCATTTTTTCTTTTAACATCCTAAGATGTAAAATTTAATAAATTTTTATCATAATTATTGTCTTCTATTTTCTATATTTTTTATGTGACAACTTCACCTTTTTCTTGTACCCTTTTTTTTTTTTTTTTACAATTACAACTATGCAAGAAGTTATTATAGTTGAAGTGTTTAAAATTTATATGGCACTTTTCATCTTATCTGAGTTATAACTAATTAAATAAGTAATTAATCCATAACATCTCTAAAGTAGTGTGCAAGCATTTCATCTAAGTTAATTACGTAAATTAAGAAACATTATACTACGGAAATATAAACACTGCAAGATGATCTAGTCAGATGGAAGTGATTTCACTAAGCTTCCAATTAATCTGCTAGGAGATGCTATAAAGTGTGTAAAAGAGGAATAAATAAAACAATAAACAGGAATAAAGAAAAATAGTTGAAAGTTCTTTTAGTGTGTGTGTATGCATGTGTGTATAAATTTGCGTAATATCATAGTGCTCTTATTTGGAAATAATTTTCTTCATCAGAATTGTAGCAGTAAAACAGTTATATGTATCCAATTAGCAAAAAAATAAGTTACCCAATATGTCAATCCTGAGCAGGACATAGGTAATTCAATACTGAAAAGAGGTCAATCTTTACCTTACATCTCTCACATAATAAAGTATACCCAAGGTATCCTTTACAGGATCCTTAGTATCCTCTAAACACTGCTTTGTGTAAATGAATTTTGGTGATATTTAATAACAAGAAAACACTGATTTTGCAGCAGTGATGTCTTAAAGTACCTGAAGTGATGGCAAAATAGCCTGGCATAATCATGAAATGTGCAAAGAGAAAAGAAACAACGATTTGACTAGACTATGTTTTATGTTATCAGTTTGTCAGGAGGGAAACTCGGTGACTATCTGTGAAACTTTCAGATGAAACCAACATAAGGTAGTGTTCAGACATGACATATCATCATAAGTTGTATAATTTCTGTCAACACAAATACGTTTTTATTTTTACATATTTCAAGCTAATTGCAAAAAGAAAGTGAGATTTATAATGACTTGTAGCTGCATTAAAATATATTTTGGGGAAAAATGCCCAGTGAGATCTCACTGCTGTTGGTTACATCTAGGGAAGTCGGTATTGCGGCATGATTGGGTCATTCATTCTATAAATACTTAGTAACAGCATCTACTCTATGCTAGGCTCAGTTACATGTCTGAACAAGGCCAAGTATGTGTTCTCACAGTAATTCTTTGTTAAATTATCACGTTATCTTGTTAAATCTTTGAGGCATTTAAGAAATTTGTGAAATACTTCAATCAGTATGTTTAAATTAGAGGAAGGGTAGTCTTACTACCCATTACAAAATTACTAGAAAGTCTCTCTATAGGTGCATTTTACTTGTTTAATCCAATGATGAACTGAGATTAAGTGAAAGAAAAATCCCGTTCTTACCCTTAAATTCCTCTGAGTCACTCACAAAATTTGTTCTCTACAACTCCGTGGATAGCAAGGCCAGAGCCACAGTAAAATGAGGCAACAGCATCTGCTGCTCTCAAAAACGGATTTGCATTCTCCCTGTCACATTAGTCTATGGTGTGCACTTAAATTTAATCATAAAATGTAAAAATATTAATTGTGATTATTTACCAGTATGTTCACTACTTAATAAATGCCAAGTCTTGTACTAGGGCAGAAAAGATCAAGAAAATACAGAATAATGGGAAATCCTTAAGAGCACTGTAAATTAGTGAAAGGTGTATTTCACATTCTAAAAATTTTTTTTTTTTTTTGGGAGGAGATCATCTGCCAATCTTCCTCTTTTTTTGCTGAGGAAGACTGGCCCTGGGCTAACATCCATGCCCATCTTCCTCCACGTTATATGGGATGCCGCCACAGCATGGCTTGAAAAGCAGTGCGTCTGTGCGCGCCCGGGATCCAAACTGGTGAACCCTGGGCCGCCACAGCGGAGCGCGCGCACTTAACTGCCTGTGCCACTGGGCTGGCCCCCATATTCTAAAAATTTTGAGGAACTTTTGATAGAAGTAAAAATAATGGAATAAGTATCAAGTATAAAGGATTTTTAAATAATTTCCCATCTCGAGAAGCAACAGCATAGCTAAGAAATAAGTCCTATTCTGGCAAAGCTCACAAACAATCCTAATTTGTAGGGGGAGTGCTAATGCCAGAGGAACAGATGTGGCTCATAAAATTTGGGCTGCAGATCACTACATCCATTACCTTTTGAAAATAGTGGCTTCTGTGGTCTTATAGCAGATACGCTATTCAGAAAGTGGAAGAGGTTGCTTCAGGCACTAGGATGGAATTTTACAAGACTTAATGGTTTCTACCTGGCATGGAGACAGGGTCATATAGCAAGTCTGGTATATTCCCCCTAGTGCAATGTATTTAGCAGACATAGAGAAGACATAACGCTGAAACAAATTTCCCTTTGGGAATGAAGGCGTATCTCTGGGACCATTCCTATTCTCTTTTAGACTTCGGAAAATTTATATTAGCTCTAAATACTGGGAAAAGATGATATCCATATTCTATATACTTAAAGGAATTTCTACAAAAACAAGTATAGATGTGACGAGAATGATGAATGGACTCATACAACACACAACTCCCTGTTTGTATATGACAATTGTTCATACTGAGAAAGTGGGTCAAATTCTAACTAAAACTCTACCTACCTTACTTAGAAGAATGGAGGCTGGGTATAACAGTATTCTTGGTGTGTTTATGAGGGGTTGTGGGAGCAAGGTGTTGGATGACAAATTTGAATCTCACCAGCACCTCTGGAACACATCAGATATCAAAGATCATACCAATCAAGATTACTCCTATTACACTAGACATAGACAACAGCATCTATCAAAGGATAAATAACATCTTGCCTGTGGTAGTTCTAGGCTGCCACATCTTACACAGGGAAATATTTTATAGCAAAAAGTAAAAGCTCCCTGTTTGTGGCACCCTTGGGTCTCATTCATTCTCATGTTGCTGTATCTCTGAATCAATGAGGTTCAACCAAGTAAAGTAACCATTCCTACTTTTCCTTTCTTGACCCATATATTGTGTTTACAGAACATCTCAACATATTAGGTTACTTAGTAAACAAGGGTAAGTATTAGTAAAAGAGAAAGATAAGCAACAGGGTAAAATTACCAGAGATATAAAAACAAAGGAACTACAGTGCGGAAGAATAGCTTCCTTTCTATGAAATAGAATTATTGCAAGGAATAGGAGGGCATTTTAGAAAATACCTAATTGTTTTTGAAAACATGATTGGAGAGGACAGTATACCAAGAAACTTAGAGCAAATTGTAAGTGATGAACTGAAATCAAGAAATAGGAAAGACTTCCTGGAGACAGAATAATGCCAAATTAAAAAACAATAATAGTCCAAAATAGAGGCAATGAATGACAGTTGCATAGTTTAAAAAAAGAAGTTGAATATGAGCCTGAAAATTTCTATTGGAAATCAGAAAAAATATTTATTCATTCACAGAGAATATATTCTACATAACAATAATTAGAAACAAAAGAATGAGAAAATAACGCTAAAAAATAGAAAGTATTAAATAAGACAGAAGATTGAATCTATTAGTTATGACCAAATAGGAATCACATATGAAAAGAAAAAGATTTTCAGATTGAATCACAAAGTAAAATTTAACTATGTCATTTATTAGAGACAAAGTGAAATAATATGTTTAAAAATTAACTTTAAACAAATTCTTCTAAAAATCCCCTTATGTAACTCAGTATTAATATTTAATACTGAATAAATAATAATTTAGGAAAAAATAAATAAAGCAAAGTGTCTTACAATTTTAATAAAGAAAAAAATACACAGAAGCTACAACAAATTATAAAGCAGTAAGGCACAGCAGATAATATTAAAAGTAGAAATAAAATTTATCAAAAACAAGTATAGAGGAGGACTCTATAGAGAAGACCACAAATAGGAAAAATTATCTATTTCCATGATAAGAACGTAATGGATACAAATGCACAAAAAAGAGGTTAGATGTGATATCAAAAACATAAAAGGAGGGAGGGGGGGAGTTAAAGAGTACAGCTTTCAGACAGAGGTCAAACTAAAGTGACCATCAATTCTGTATAGAAGAATAAAGGAACAAAGCAGGACTACTAAAACGCTGAGAAAAAAAAAAGTTAAAAAATGGCAATAAGTACATACGTATCAATAGCTACTTTAAACGTCAATGGACTAAATGCTCCAATTAAAAGGCATAGGGTGGCTGACTGGATATAAAAACAAGACCCATATATATGCTGCATACAAGAGTACAAGAGACACACTTCAGACCTAAAGACACTCACAAACTGAAAGTGAAGGGATGGAAAAAGATACTCCACGCAAATGGCAATGAAAAGAAAGCTGGGGTAGCAGTACTCATATCAGACAAAATAGACTTTAAAACAAAAACTGTAAAAAGAGACAAGGGCATTACATAATGATCAAGGGAACAATCCAACAAGAGGTTATAACACTTGTAAATATCTACGCACCCAATGTAGGTGCGCCTAAATATATAAGGCAATTATTAACAGACATAAAAACAGAAATAGACAGTAACACAATAATAGTAGGGGACTTTAACACTCCAGTTACACCAACGGATAGATCATCCAAACAGAAGATCAGTGAGGAAACATTGGCCTTAAACGACACACTAGACCAGATGGAACTAGTAGATCTATAGAGAGCATTCCATCCAAAAACCGAAGAATACATGTTCTTTTCAAATGCACATGGAACATTCTCCAGGATTGATCACATATTAGGCCACAAAACAAGTGTCCATAAATTTAAGAAGATTGAAATAATACCAAGCATCTTTTCTGACCACAATGGTGTGAAACTAGAAATCAACTATAGGAAGAAAATCAGAAAAGCCACAAATACGTGGAGATTAAACAAAATGCTACTGAACAACGACCAGGTTAACGAAGAAATCAAAGAAGAAATCAAAAAATACCTGGAGACAAATGAAAATGAAAATACGACATGCCAGAACTTATGGGATACAGCAAAAGCGGTTCTAAGAGGGAAGTTTATAGTGATACAGGAGTATTTCAACAAACAAGAAAAATCTCAAATAAACAATCTAACAATGCACCTAAAGGAACTGGAAAAAGAAGAACAAACAAAGCCCAAAATCAGTAGAAGAAGGGAAATAATAAAAATCAGAGCAGAAATAAAACCAAAAAAACCATAGAAAAAATTAATAAAACCAAGAGCTGATTCTTTGAAAAGATCAATAAAACTGACAAACCTTTAGCTAGACTCACCAAGAAAAAAAGAGAGAAGGCACAAATAAGTAAAATCAGAAATGAAAGAGGAGAGGTTGCAACAGACACCTCAGAAATACAAAAGATTATAAGAGAATACTATGAAAAGCTATATGCCAACCAGTTCGACAATCTGGAAGAAATGGATAAATTCTTAGAATCATACAACCTTCCAAAACTGGATCAAGAAGAAGTGGAGAGTTTGAATAGACCAATCACCAGTAAGGAGATCGAAACAGTAATCACAAACCTCCCCAAAAATAAAAGTCCAGGACCAGATGGCTTCCCTGGTGAATTCTACCAAACATTTAAAGAAGACTTAATACCTATCCTTCTCAAACTCTTCCAAAAAATTGAGGAGGAGGGGAAGCTCCCTAACTCATTCTACGAAGCTGACATTACCCTGATACCAAAACCAGACAAGGACAACACAAAAGAAGAAAATTACAGGCCAATATCACTGATGAACATCGATGCAAAAATCCTCAACAAAATACTAGCAAATCGCATACAACAATACGTTAAAAAGATTATACACCATGATCAAGTGGGATTTATTCCAGGTATGCAGGGATGGTTTAACATTCGCAAATCAATGTGATACACCACATTAATGAAATGAAGAATAAAAATCACATGATCATCTCAATAGATGCAGAGAAAGCATTTGATAAGATACAGCATCCATTTATGATAAAAACTCTGAATAAAATGGGTACAGAAGGAAAATACCTCAACATAATAAAGACCATATACGACAAACCCACAGCTAATATCATCCTCAATGGTGAAAAACTGAAAGCTATCCCTCTAAGAACAGAAACCAGACAAGGATGCCCACTGTCACCACTCCTATTTAACATAGTACTGGAAGTCCTAGCCAGAGCAATCAGGCAAGAGAAAGAAATAAAAGGGATCCAAATTGGAAAGGAAGAAGTGAAACTGTCACTATTTGCAGATGACATGATTTTATATATAGAAAACCCTAAAGAATCCACCAGACAACTTTTAGAAGTAATAAACGAATATGGTAAAGTGGCAGAATACAAGATCAACATACAAAAATCAGTTGCATTTCTGTACACTAACAACGAAGTAGCAGAAAGAGAAATTAAGAATACCATCTCATTTACAATTGCAACAAAAAGAATAAAATATCTAGGAATAAACTTAACCAAAGAGGTGAAAGATCTGTACACCGAAAACTATAAAACATTTCTGAAAGAAATTGAAGAAGACACAAAGAAATGGAAAGATATTCCATGCTCTTGGATTGGAAGAATTAACATAGTTAAGATGTCCATACTTCCAAAAGCAATCTATAGATTCAATGCAATGCCTATCAAAGTTCCAACAACATTTTTCACAGAAATAGAACAAAGAATACTAAAATTTATATGGAACAACATAAGACCCCGAATAGCTAAAGGAATCCTGAGAAAAAAGAACAAAGCTGGAGGTATCACACTCCCTGATTTCAAAATCTACTACAAAGCTATAGTAACCAAAACAGCATTGTACTGGCACAAAAACAGACACACAGATCAATGGAATAGAATCAAAAGCCCAGAAATAAACCCACACATCTATGAACAGCTACTCTTTGACAAAGGAGCCAAGAACATACAATGGGGAAAAGAAAGTCTCTTCAACAAATGGTGTTGGGAAAACTGGATAGCCACATGCAAAAAGATGAAAGTAGACCCTTACCTTACACCATACACAAAAATTAACTCCAAATGGATTAAAGACTTGAATGTAAGACCTGAAACTGTGAAACTTCTAGAAGAAAACATAGGCAGTACACTCTTCGACATCAGTCTTAGCAACATCTTTTCAAACACCATGTCTGACCGGGCAAGAGAAACACTAGAAAAAATAAACAAATGGGACTACATCAAACTAAAAAGCTTCTGCACAGAAAAGGAAACCATCAACAAAACGAAAAGACAACCTAACAATTGGGAGAAGATATTTGCAAACCATACATCTGACAAGGGCTTAATCTCCAAAATATATAAAGAACTCATGCATCTCAATAACAAAAAAACTACCAACCCAACTGAAAAATGGGCAAAAGACCTGAACAGACGTTTCTCCAAAGAAGATATACAGATGACCAACAGGCACATGAAAAGATGTTCAAAATCACTAACTATCAGGGAAATACAAATCAAAACTACAATGAGATATCACCTCACGCCCATCAGAATGGCTATAATTAACAAGACAGGAAACAACATGTTGGAGAGGGTGTGGAGAGAAGGGAACTCTCATACACTGCTGGTGGGAGTGAGAACTGGTGCAGCCACTATGGAAAACAGTATGGAGATTCCTCAAAAAATCAAGGATAGAACTACCATATGATCCAGCTATTCCACTGTTGGGTATTTATCCAAAGAACTTGAAAACACCAATTTGTAAAGGTACATGCACCCCTGTGCTCATTGCAGCATTATTCACAATAGCCAAGACTTGGAAGCAACCTAAGTGCCCATCAAGGGACGAATGGATAAAGAAGATGTGGTATATATACACAATGGAATACTACTCAGCCATAAGAAACGATAAAATCCAGCCATTTGTGACAACATGGATCTACATTGAGGGTATAATACAAAGTGAAATAAGTCAGAGGGAGAAGGTCAAATACCGTATGATTTCCTTCATTAGGTAGTAGATAATAACAACAATAAACAAACACACAGGGACAGAGATTGGATTGGTGGTTACCAGAGGGGAAGGGGGGAGGGAGGAGGGTGAAATGGATAATTCGGTAACATGTGTGTGGTGATGGGTTGTAATTAGTATTTTGGTGGTGAACATGATGTAATCTATACATAAATGGAAGTATAATGATGTACACCTGAAATTTTTACAATGTTATAAACCAATGTTACTGCAATAAACAAAAAATTATAAACTCCAAAAACCTCCTGTAATGTTGGTCTAGTACATATTTGGGTCTATATTTGTTACAGGTCCTTGGTATATCCTAAATACTGAACTAGGCGAAAAGAAACAATATATGGACTGATGAAACGCAGATAAAATAATATCTGTATTTAGGAATATAGAATTTGAAATTTAAGTACTACTAGATTAAATAAGGCACAAAGTAAAGGAATCATATGCAATGAGCGAGTGGAGTTTATTCCAGGGGTATTTTTGTATCATATATGTAAATATTTAATTGACAACTCCTCTTACATTTCTAAGGGGCATCTTAAACTAATAATGTCCAAAACTAAACTCTTATCTTTCTCCCAATATTTTCTCCTTCAAGTTTTCCCCTTCTTTGTAGAATAATCTCCATTCCGTCAATTGCTCAAGCAAAAATGATGGTGTCATCCTTGACTCCTCTAGTTCTCTCACATCTCACAAATATCAAAAGGTAATGTCTGGTCTACTTGCAAAATGCATCTGAATTCTGACCATTTCTCACAACTCATCAGTCACCACTCTGTTCCAAGATACTCCCATATCTCATTATTTTTTATTAACTAGCCTTCATGCTTCATTATTTGCCTCTTAGAGCACACACAGTAGTCAGAATAATCTTCTAAATATAGGTTAGATTGTCATTCATCAGGTTAGCAGTTCCTCATCTCATTCAGAATAAAAGTAAAAATCCTCCAATGGCCCACAAGGATCTCTGTGATCTGGACCACTCCTCCACTGCATCTCCCAGGCCTCTTCTCCTGACTCTCTCCCTTGCTCAGTAGGCTATAGTAGTTCTCATTCCTGTTTCACTAATAAGCCAACCATGCTTCTTCTTTGGGACATTTGAATTTGCTCCTCTTTCTTTCTTGACTGTTCTTGCACCATATATCCACATTTCTTACTCCTTCTCTTCCTTCATATCTCTAGTCACCCTACATAAAATAGCTGCTATTTTCTTTATATTCCTCTTATTACGCCTGGTTTTTCTCTACAGCAATTATCAGCATGTTACATGTTTATTACTTACTTATATGTCCTCTTCACCATTACATGTAAGCTCCATGAGCCCAAGGGCTTTAGTTTGTTCCCTTGAGTAAATGAATAAGTAAAAAGATAGCTTAATATTAGGAAATCTATTAACATAATTTAACACAACAATAGATCTATAGATAAAAGGGTAAAAACCCTATGGAAATTTTGAAAGCTGAAATGATAGTTAAAATTCAACTCAATATGACCAGTAAAAACTCCGTAAGCTAGGATATAATATGAGAAAGAACATAAATCTTAAAATAAAAACTAATATAATAGGAATACTGAAACAGAAGGAGCATCCACTTTAATTTCAGAAACTGGCTAAAGATGTCCCATTTAACACTAAATTTAACATTTGTCTGAAAGTTATAACCAACGTAACATGGATCAAGATACATAAATAAGAGAAGGCACAACTCACTATTTTTACATGATGTGTTAAACTAGGAAAATTCAAAAGAATTAACTGAAATATGTATCAGATATTTTGGGAAGGCAGTTGGAAATCTCTCTGCTTTCTTTCTTCCTCATTTCTGCTGATCAGGATGTTGTCACCATAACTGTATTTAAACTGCTTGTCAAAGTCACCAGTGACATCCACAATTCCAGTTAAATGGCTGCAGCAATTTCAGACCTCACAACTACATTTCATGCTATCTAGAAAGAGAATATGTCTCTCCAGGTGGGTTCCAGAAGTTTCCTACAAATATTGCTTCATCAGCATGCAGTGGGCATGAGAGGGTTTCTGAACAAATCCTTGTATCAGAGTGGATGGAATGTGCTGATTGGTGTAAGCAGGTTGGAGGCCACTAGTAGAACTGAAAGCAGGTGCGCTTTGTTGAAATAGGGTTGGGCACTACCGAATCAGAGTCTTGTTTTACAAGAAAGGGGACATTAATCTGAGGGTTATGAAGATCAGTGACATAGGCTATATTTAAGTTAAAGTTACTTAATGACTTTAATCAATTGCCTGTAATGACAAAATTGTAGTCCCCCAAAGCAGAGAGATCGTTGAATTTTACTCCTGTAGCCCAGGGGATAGCTGATTTCCGAGCTTGCATATTTCCTTAATGAATAGTTTTCATCAAAAATGTCAAACACTTAAAATTAGTCTTCAATAAAATTAATTTCCTTACCATGTTAGTTCTGGTGAATAAATATTAGAGATTATTATAACAAAAATAAAGAAAAAAACCCCTACATAAATCTATGTTGAATAGGAAGTATAAGATATTTTAGAATGATAATTTCAAGGAAAATTTAATAAACTGGCTTACAATGAAATTTTACAAGGACGAAACAATATTTTATGTCTAAAGATTTGTTTTAGAACTCTGCATTTCACAGGGTAACTATATCAAAGAAAAATATATCTATATTATAAAAAAGGGGAAATACAAGGCAATGCATTCCTATTTCAATTCAAATGGCTTATGTGAATATGGTGCATGGACAAGGAAATTCTCCAGGGCTGCCTTCTCCTTTATTAAGAAAGCTGATAGAAATTCACACATAAAAAAGGTAAATATAAGACTATCATATTAACTTAGACTCTAGCAGAAGTATGTTCTTTATTTTTCTTTGATATAGATATTGAGTTTGTAATAATAAATGCATTATTTGATATTAAAATTTATGTAATTATCTGGATATAATGTTCATTTTAAATTTACAAAACTCCAGAAAAACTGGTCAAAATATTCCCCACCTGAATTAAACTTAGCACTGAACTAAAACTGTATTTTATTTAATTTGAATATATGTTGATACAATCAGTACTGCTTAACTATTATGATTATTCTTACTACCACCACCAAAACCATCACATCTTCACTATTCTAACGATGACCGGTACTGCTATTACAATTATAATATTTACTACTTTTGCTGTACCTATTAAAACTGTGGTTACTCAAAAGACAATTCATACTTTTCATTAGTTCTGTAGTGATTTCTCTCAAGCTTCCCAGATCTCATCGTTCATGCTTTTATGTGGCAGAGGACTGAAGAAGAAAAAGTAGAGTGTTAGCAAAACACAGGTCTTGGCCAATTACTAGCTATACAGCTTTGTTTTAGTAAAAAATTCTCTTTGAGCCTCGGTTTATTCCTCAATATATAAAATGTGATAATAGTGTGTATCTTTTAATTTGGTGAAAAATAGTAGCATAATGTATATAAAATACCTAGATCTAGGAGTTGATAATGTATATATTGTGCTTGAGGATCAATAAATACCAACTCATTTTTTTTCTTACCTGGAAGTTGACCCTTATCTTCCTGTCCACGTTTTAAGATGTTCTTGATATGGTAAGTTCTCCATTTCTTTCATAATTTTATATACTTACATTTGGGCATTCGCTAGGTCCATTATATTTTTCTTAAAGCAAAGAATCTGAATAATAGCTAATGTGATAGATGTTCATCAATGGTAGGACATTTTACAATTCAAAGTTATAATGAAGTCAGCATTTGTATAAATTCTTTAATAGAAATCACTTTTAATATTCTCCAGAAAAATGTGCTGAAATATCTTAGTGAATTTTTATTGGCTTAATGTCATTAGCCAGATTTTGACGTTTATCTTCTCAGACTCCTAATTCTTTAACGATAATTTACTGATAAGCAAGGCAGTAGTACCAAAGTAAAGAGGTGATATGTGTAACAATTAATATATATTTTTTAGTCTGCACAACACAACTACTAAGAAAACACTCAATTTAGTTTGAAAAACTAAGCAATGTGAGCTTTATATTATACATACAGCTAAACTTTTGGATACGTTAATATAGCAGCTACAATTAACAGTATTCTTCAAATATAAACTATCATGTAGCCTGTTTAATTCAATTATAAGAATTAAATCATCTAGTACAATTTCAAATCAGGATAATACTAAAGGCAGTAAAATTGTCTGTGCCATAAATGATTAAAATGAATAATTCCATAATGTCATTTGGTTATAAGAAGTTGATCTCTCTCTGGACAGCTTTCAACACCAAGTTATTTCAGGAACTGCCAGTCTGTGTAGGTTCATGAATTTTTATTGTAATGCTGAAGTTTTTTAAAAAAAATCTCTTTATCCTGAAACTAGCATCAATATATTCAATGAATACTCAACAAGTACTTTCTGATTGACTGGCTGGAATATCTAAAATAGTTGCTTTATTTGGAGGCAAATATAATAAGTAACTTTAAAGGGGATGGAATGAGCTGTTTCTTCTTAAGTAGAATATAA
This sequence comes from Diceros bicornis minor, assembly GCF_020826845.1. Lineage (NCBI taxonomy): Eukaryota > Metazoa > Chordata > Mammalia > Perissodactyla > Rhinocerotidae > Diceros > Diceros bicornis. Next base: position 34,625,966 of record NC_080764.1, on the reverse strand, counting down.
ACTTTCTTTTTGTCAATATAAATTGATTCTAAATTCAATAATGTTTGGACTTTTTTTGCCTGAAGGTTCCAATTGAACTTTTGTCCTAGAATAACTCTTCTTCTCAATAACTCTTCTACAATCTAATGAAATATATAAAACAATTACAGTATTTGTAGAAACTTTCTTGTAACTAAAATGCAAATGAAAACTTGACAGTGTTAAATGCTATTATTTCCATTTTCAGAAGGATTCCAAGTCAATATCTCAAATTAAGTCAAATTACACATTTACCTCTAAATATGGCACCATTCACTTTTTAATTATCTTGATAGACTTAGTTTCTTTACTAAATCTACATATTTTCTTAGTTCTGGAACACAGTGACCTGTTCTCTACAATTCTCTGCTTGAGAAAATCATCTGCTGACTGTTTGAGATTCAAATATTTTTCTAATTGTGTGAAAGTGGTACCTTTGTTAATTGTTTGCTCCGTAGCCATGTTTGAAGAATTTTCTTTAAAAGAGGTGTAGAAGGACATAAACGCCAATTGATTTATGTTCAGTCAAAGTTGTGGTAGACAATATTAATAATGATAAATTGGGAAAAGCTACGTGACACAACATGAACGAATACTAGAATATACAAGGTACTCTTGCAAAATAACAGAAATGCAATAATATCTAGAAAAAGAAAATTCTATAGCAAAATGGAAGATGAGTGTTAATATGAAATCCACGGAAGGAGACACCTGATTGGCTCATAAGTGTACAAAGGGATATTTAGTTCACTAATAAGAATAACATTATACTGATCAAATCACCAAAAAATTTTAAAATCCAATACTACCAAATTTTGGTGATGTTTAAAACCAGTTAGCTTCATTAACTGCTGGTAGATATGCATATTGGTGTAGTCTTTTTGTAGAAAATTTGGTGATCTTCAGTTAAGTTATGTATTTGTACACCCCATGACCAAGAAACCTGTGTGTTCCTCAGAAATACTTCAGCTTAGACCTTTGAAGAAGTGTTTGTGCAGCACTGTTTTTGGTAGCAAGGCCCTGGATTAGAGGTAGCCCAGGTGTCATATATAAGAGAGCTGATAAATATTGTAAATGTATGTATTATATGTAACAAAATTGTTCCTTAAATTCTCACTACAGGATTTATTTATATAAAATGCCCCCCCAAATGCAAATATATAGAGACAGAAGTTAGATTAGTTGTTGCCTAAGGGCTGAGGCTAGAAATAGGGAATGCTATAAATAGGCACACAATTTCTTTTAGGGTTGATGAAAATGTTCTAAAATTAAGTTGTGGTGATGGTTGCACCACTCTAAAAGTATACTAAAATTCATTGAATTGCCTAAGGATAATAAGTGAATTTTATGATATGTAAATTGTATCTCAACAAGACTGGTAAAATATGGAATAAAAAAGACAATGAAATGATAACACAATACTATTTATCATTGCAAATATATACAAAGGCAAATATATACAAGATTCAAACAAATCCGACATATATACCAACTGCTTTAAGTGGATTCTTATGAAAGAAGGAGAAAAGAATTGGGGTAGGGCCCAATAGGACAGTTCATGTATGACAGTAAAGAAGACCTGTGTACACAAATGATGGAGTGCCTTAAACTGACAACGATTAACTCAACCTTTGTCCCTGGGAAAAAATTAAATAAATAAAGCCACTATCTAATATGACTTTTGGTAAAAACCCAGGAGAGGATAAAATTTTGTTAACGTAAAGTTTTGAGAATTTAAAGTGCTTTGCTGGTTATTACAATTCCTAGAAAGGTTTGGAGAAGAAGGTAATTACTGTATATACACTGGAAATCAGAATAGCACAATGAGCAATAAGACTAAGCAGATGGGGCAGAGAAGTCATATTATGTGAAAACTATACGTTCTTCATTGTTGTTATCATAATTATGTTCTTTTTTGTAGTTATCAAAAAGCAAGGGGGCTGGCCTGGTGGCAGTTAAGTTCACATGCTCCGCTTTGGCGGCCCAGGGTTTGCAGGTTTGGATCCTGGGCATGGACCTACTCACCGCTCATCAAGCCATGCTGAGGCAGTATCCCACATAGAAGAACTAGAAGGACCTACAACTAGGATACACAACTATGTACTGGAGCTTGGGGGAGAAAAAAGAGGAAGATTGGCAACAGATGTCAGCTCAGGGCCAATCTTTCTCAAAATAAAATAAAATTAAAATAAAATAAAGTAAGCCAGAAGGACTCGGAGGTATTCAACTATTTAAAGGGTGTGTCTTTGTTTTTGGTAATCTCTCAGAAAATAGCCTTTAACCATGAAGCTCATAATGACTACTGCTTTTAAAAAAATTGTTATGATAGGAAATTGATTTTAAACCTTAGGTTATAGGATATACTTGGCATAAAAAATAAAATTTGTTTACATTATCTGTAAATAAACTCATGGATGTTATGATAACTATTCTACACTCTGTAAAGGAAATTCAGATATTTCAATTGCTAACTTACTACTGTATACACTGTATGTGTTCTCTTCCTTCCCCCCCACCCCCCCAGAAAGCACCGGAATCTTTGGTTTAGCATCTCTTGTAATTCTGCTAGTAGTAATATGTACCTTCAATAGATTCTGATACAAACACAATGCAAAGACTCTTATACAATTATCATCTTAGAAAAAAATTAGCAGATAATATGTACTTAGAAAGTACAGATTGATTGATTTGCTCATTTCTATTTGATTAGATTGCTCTTTAATCATATCTGAGAGAGTTTAGAGCAGAAAGATTGGGGATAATATTTAAGTATTACAGTCTTCTGTCACCCATAAAAATCAAGTCACTTCTTAAACTTCTAGCCTTCTTGTTTGTAAGTGAGGACATCACTACCTGTCCTGTCTTCTAAACTTTTAGAAGCATTTGGGAACAAATGAGTTCATGTGACAGAGCATTTGAAGATCTTTCCCTAATTGGAAAAGTGCAATAGTCTAGATAGACAAATTCTTTTCTTTATATGCTCTGTCTTTCTCTAAGCATAATCACAATTACTCTGAGTCATTAATAGAATTGTCAGTGCTTATATCACTGACTTATTATGCTTATTATAATGCAGATTATTCTGTACCTGTGTTGCTGTCTCCCCTTGTAAATGAATTCAAAATCCTTTTATGTAAAGATCCAAAAAGAAGCTGGAATTCACAATGAAAAACATAAACATTTAGATAAGTAAAAAAGATAAAGTCTACTTAAGTAGAAAAAGTCTGAAGAAGTTTATTAATGTTTTTGCCCTGGCTCTTTTAGAAGATATGTATTCAATTAGGAAAAAACAAAAACAAAGTAAAACGTCTTATTCTGTGGAGAACTTAATGATATGCAATTTATCTCCTAAATCTAGATTTTATTCCAAACCAAGAATATTTTATTCCTCATTTTATTTTACTATAAAATATCTAAAAATAATCCAAAAAGTTTAAAGGCTGCATTTGAATTTTTCATTTTTCTTAAATTCAAGAAGAGAAAGGAACATATAATGGATAAAATAATCCTAGTTATGTTTTATATAACTCTATACAACTCATATAATTGTGACCAATTTTGTTTTCAATTACGATAGACTCTCACTTAGATTCAGATAATATTTTTTTCTTAATATTCTTGCTGAAATGATCCACAAATACAATTCCAAAAAGTAATATTTTTTTTTGATTACCCAGTAATTTTTATTCCATATTTTTACTTGGACAATATTTTGTCAAGAATATTATGGAAACATATAACTTGGTTAATACCTACATTAACTTCAAAATTTTAGGCAACATAAAGTTTTTAATTTCTTGCAGAATCCCCAAAAGATTTAGATGGAAAAATAAATGCTTTTTTCAGTGTGGTGTGTTTTTTGTTGCAATTAATGTTTATAAATTCAACGACCCCCTAATCTCCAAAAAAGTTGTTTTATATTTTTTTATCAAAGAGATCTTGTGTCTGGTAGTAGTATAGAACATTTTTCCATTTTTTTCCTCTCTTACCCTCACTAATGAAACTGGTAATAGTTTTGGACTCCATGCCATTTTGTCATGCAGTTACAGCTTGTCCTTTTATAAAAGAAAATTAGAAAACCGCTGAGTGTTATAGATATTAACGGTTGTTAGTAAAGTATAATAAAAGGCTCTCTTTCTAGAGTATTGCTAAGCTTTTATGTCATTATTCGTGAATGACTAATGCACGCAAAGGAGAGGAGTGCTGGTCTCCAAGGCTAGGATGATGGACAGTGGAGAGGAAAAGAGTGGCTAAGAGAAAGCTGTTTGTCATATGTGAAGATCTAATAACAGGCTTGCCCACAATGAGATATTTCAGCTGAACTCAGAAAAAGAAACTCTTATTACATGTGAGGTTATCATTCATGGCATCTCAAATCACCAAGGACAAATCTGCAGGACACCTTTGCATAACTGAATATTTTTAAAGCACATTAACAATTAAAACTCCAGA